>NC_089809.1:32726468-32738968 GCF_029633855.1 Hoplias malabaricus | reverse complement strand
CCTGCTGCGCCACTGTGCCGCCCCGCAACATGGTCAATGAGTTCAAATTGATACAGATCACGGCTGACCATAAATAATCCCACATTTCAATCGTTCTTTTGTACACTCTATTAGTTGTGTATTCATCCATTCATCTTCTGTAACTACTTCATCCTGATCTGAGTTGTGGTGGGTCTGGAGCTTCCATAGAATTCATTTGGGGCCAAGGCAAGTACACAGCTGTGGACAATTTTACACTGCCATGCATGTGTATTTGGACTGGAGGAAACCCACACAGACACATGGGGAACACACCAAACTCCATCCAATCAGTGACTCGACACGACCTGCATACTCGCCCACCCTTCCGCCCCAGCTGTATATGATCAGGAGCAGTGACAGTAAGGGACTGAAAGATTGGTCAAAATACAGTGCCCTACTGAAGTGTAAGAAACACACCTGCAGCAAACTGAACCTGCAGCTCCTTAGGAACCAGTCGATTGTGCCCTTCGTGTAATGAATGAGCTCACAGTGGGACTATCCACACTATCCCACAGCCCTCACTTTCTCCGGCCCTTGAAAACACTCCACAGGGTCTCAGGGTCAAGTAGGGGAGATTTCATTAACACGTCGCAGCCGCCATCCGAAGCCTAAGAACTACACATTCCGCGGCCCGTTTCCTCTTCTGTCGAAGCTGAGTTGACATGAGGTTAAAAATCCCTGGTATGCCCCCCGCTCGCCTAATGTAGATTAACAAATTATATGTGCTGAAATCTTACTCTCTTCCAACCATATCCTGAGGAAGTGGTTATCAACAAACCATCACAAAGCACCGTTAAGTCCCAGCTCAGCAACCTCAAATACCTCCCCAAACCCCACACACCCCACCAGCGCAATAAACCCTGCAGTTCAACACCCTGCTCAAGTCCTGACGGAGGAATTCTGCACAGGAATGCCACGGCCACACCCTGATCCAGAGAGCAGGCCTTTTCAGCTTCGTAAAAGAAGACTGCAAACCACATACGTGAGCGTGTCCTGATCATATTCACCACACTCTCAACCAAACACTCGTCACTGACCTGTTTATAGGTCTGCAACATCAACACCTGCCCAAACATCTGGAGCCACATGCAGCTTTAAAAGGTGCTTCTCAGTAAAGAGAGTGGTTATATATTGAATTATGGTCATTTTAATAACTTCTATACATGAAAAAACCACTATCCTTCAGTATCCACAGCCACAGGGAGAACACACTGCACCACACTCCTCACAAACAGTGACCCGAGGCGACCCCAGGACCCTGGAGCTCAGTGTCAGCGAGCGGTTAAAGGATAGATGTGCAGACTTCAGTAGTGGATGTTGAGGTAGGGCTAAGTGCTGTTCCTTGGCTCCTCCCACCTCCCTGTTTTCCTGCAAGTCGAAGGGATTGCGCTGGTGACCTTTTGCACCGAAGCCACTTTTTCTGTGGGCAGTGGAGGAGGTTGTCCTTAGTCAACCTCATGGGGCTTTCACAATAGTTTAACCCACTTTGTGTTTGTCCCTATTACCCCATATCTGGCCTTTAACTGGTTCAGAGTGGGCAAGAGGATAAACAGTGGGCAGCTGTGGGCTGAAAAATGCAAAAGTGTGGGTTAAATGCGGCCAGCGTAGGCACCTGTGGGCTGAGTAAGGGACTCGAATGGGTAAACCCACATAGCTGTGGGCTAATAGTGGGCAGCCATTATGGGCTCGGTTCCACCCCCATTCTCAAGCCAGAATGAGTCCACTGTGGCTAACCCCAACCTGTTGGTGGCCAGTGGTGGCCTGTTTGCCGCATGCGTGCTCCTAAGAAAGCACATTGTTATAATCTGATGATAATATTTGAATATATTCCCTGCTACACCCTCCTCTTCCCATCGCCGTAAACTGAATAACTGAATTAGCAGAAATGTCATAACACTCCTAGCTACCCTTGGAAAGCCTTTTCTGACATAGCTGTGGCTTTGGCTTATCACTTAGCATAGCTCTCTGAACACAGCAGCAAACATCATAAATCTGACACCAGAAATTACAGCAGCAGCGGCGACAGTGTGAAGTTCCAGGCAAAAGGCCTGCAGGAATAGCTATAGCTAATGGGCTAACTGGCGGGGGGAGTGGGGTGGGGGTGTTATTTTTTCAGGTCAGTCAGCAAGTGGAGTGCATCTCAAAGCTCTTGAAACACTTGTAAGGGTTTTAGACACTAGAACACAAAAAAATCCCTCCCACCCGCTAACCCAGCGGCTCACATATCAAAGGCTAGCCAGGGTGCTGCTATCCCACGGGGGCATTGTCAGCACTGATTAGCGGGTGGGTCATCGGCTTCATGTGGCCAGCTTGTGTGTGTGTGTGAGAGAGAGAGAGAGAGAGAGAGAGAGAAATGTGAGAGGGCATGTTAATTGTTTTGGCTCTTTTTCTAGCAAAATAACATATCACCATGTGATCTCGTGGAGGTTAAGTACCCTCATTGCCATAGGGCCAGGGGTAATTAATAGACAGAATGGGGCTGTTTACGTGCATTAGGCTTTTACGGCCCCCTCGCCGGTAATGGCGTGTTAAACGTCAAGCCACAGCCACAAAAATGCGATCTGATAACAGCCGTCAGGTGACACAGTCACTCCCCGAGCCCACAGCCCTGGTCACTTTAATCGCTGCTAGAGGCCAGACCGTTTACAGCTGAAATAAACAAAAAAAAAACAAAAAGCATTTAATAAACAACAGATGTCACAATGGTTTGTCGTGTTATTTGTTTTTGGATTAGAACATTTGCAAGTGTTCAAATGCTGCACATGATAAAATATTATGAAATATATATTTTATATAAAACATGGGCTTGTGTGTGCTGTCATTAGCAGATTAAGGAGAGGTCTGTGAATTCTAGTTGTATTAAACGAGGTGACAATTCATGGGCAAGTGCATTTTGTCACAGATGTGAACGGATAAAACCTGCTGAAACCAATATGTTTTCAGCTCAAGCACCGTCACGGCAGCCACGATAAAGATGCAAGGCATTCAAAATGTGACAACTCCTTATTTCTGCCAGGAGTGTCCTGCCTTAAAGGGGAATTTTACATTTTAAAAAATTCATTTATTCATTATCTGTAACCGCTTATCCAGTTCAGGGTTGCGGTGGGTCCAGAGCCTGCCTGGAATCATTGAGCGCAAGGCGGGAATACACCCTGGAGGGGGCGCCAGTCCTTCACAGGGCAACACACACACACACACACACTCACACCTACGGACACTTTCGAGTCGCCAATCCACCTACCAACGTGTGTTTTTGGACTGTGGGAGGAAACGGAGCACCCGGAGGAAACCCACACAGACACAGGGAGAACACACCAAACTCCTCACAGACAGTCACCCAGAGCGGGAATCGAACCCACAACCTCCAAGTCCCTGGAGCTGTGTGACTATGACACTACCTGCTGCGCTGCCCCATTTTAAAAAAATTATTTATTTATTATAAATTGTTTCCTAAAACAGTCATTAAAAAACTTTAGCATTTTCACAATGTTGAATTTATTCGTGTCATGATTTGGTCCATACTCTTCCTTGTGGTTTGTAGGTTTGGGCGCTGGACACGGGACAAACCGCTCTTTGTGACTGGTATTTAAAAACAAAATTCCATCACTAATGAACTGTTCTGATTCAGCAGCTGGAGCTCCGTTATTGTGCACAGGCCACTCGCTGAATAAACACATTTGTGTGTGTCTTTTATGCTCGCAAAGGCAGTGTTAACAACTAGATGCTTTAGCCTCCACTAATGCCTTTTCATGAACGGTAAAGTCCACGAGGAACATTTGTGTTTGCATCAGGAATGGTGTGTGTGTGTGTGTGTAAACACTGTGTGTAACATGGATTTTGCAGTTGAACTGAGTCCAGTGGGAGACGGAGATTGCTTTGTTTTAATTAGATTTAAAAAATGATCCAAGCGATGGATATCCGATCTATCTCAGCTGCTCATAAACCACACTGTATGTGTTTAGAAATGCTCAGATGTGGAAAAAGGATAAACTTCCCCTTTAATCACAGCTGGTAATGCTCTGATACACATTTCTCAGTTCGAAGTGGAAAATGCTAAACATTTAATGTGCCGTTCTCATTTTGGAAAATGTATATTGCCCCATTAGATATTAAAATCATATTACATAAGGAGCTCTTTATCAGCCTCGGCTGTTATCAGCTGTACATTTGGACCTAAATCACAGCGCAGAGACAAAGAAGTAAGTGCATACCATTCACAGCCGAGAAGCTGCTGGAGAGCAGCCGGCTGAGCCTCGTGCTCCTGACTTCTGCCTAACAGTTGTTTAAAATATTCATTTAAGTGGATGCGCCGAATTTTCCCCTTTAGATATTTATTCACCCAGAGCCCCCTCCGCACCCCCCCCCTCCCCACCGCTCAGTGTTTAACCAGAGCATGCAAATCTGCTTTCAAATGATATAATTCGCACTTTCATTCCCAAATGCAGTTAATTGAATTTTAAAGAAGGGCTGTCTCGCTAAAGGATTTTTAGCACATAATATTCTTTGAAATTACACGCTTTGATAGTGGTGCAGCGCGCGACGTGCAGATAAGATCACAAACAGGCATCAAGACAAATGGAATTCTAATAAGCGTTAAAGGCTTTTATCTATAGCTGCTCTATAACACTCTCTCTCTTTTATATATGTGCGTGTTTAGGCCAAGCGTTGATTGCGCTTCAAATCCGCCCTTTAAAGGTTCATACTACCCCCCCCCCCCCCCAACCACCACCACCACCCTCACCCCCCGATCTGACCCTATCAGATCTGACCTTGTCTGATGTCATGTCTTCAGACGTGACTTCTGGACGTTAGAGATGAGTCCAGGCAGTGAATGATATGTTTATTTATTTATTTAGTTTGTTTTTCATGTGATTATGACGTTTTGAGTCAGTGTTTTTTTATTAGTTTTGTAGCTGAAATGTACAGCAGTGATATTAATACGTGATGGATGAGCCGGGCCAAGAACCTTTATATTTATTGGATTAATTTTCACATTTTTAATACACACCTGATGTTTGATGAGTGCTCAACTGCAGCAACATTCTCAGATTATTTACACGTGCCGCTATCTGCAGCTGTGTTCCTCCTGGGCTCCCCCTACAGTTGCAGAATGTAATTACATTTTACAGCACTGTTCTGAAGAGGGTTCGGTGGGAATTTTACCCTCCCCCAAATGTACATAGTGCAGTTTCAGCAGTGCTGTGTCCGGAGCAGCACTGCCGGAGATTGTATACTCCCTATTACAGGTCGGTGAAGCATCCCAGTGATTTTGAAGACTAAATTCAACCTATTGTTGCTTTAAAGTCAAGTTAAAAATAAAAGAAACAAAACCTATGTGCGCCCATAACTTTGACAACCACTGTAGAAGCTATGGCTGCTGCTCAAGTGAAGAGTACATTCACAAACCCCCTGAAGTTCAGCACATACTCCCATCCAAGCCATTGCTGCTTATTAAACTGTCAACATCTATGAAGCCAATTACAGTGTAGGGGGGTCACTCCTGTGGAGCCGGAGGCTGCTGGTGGTGTGTGGGTTGAGGTGAGGGGTGGGGGGGGTCTACTAAAGCCAGGGTCTACTAAAGCCAGAGTCTACTAAAGCCAGAGACTCTCCCCACTCTCCCCTCTTCTGCTGCTCTCCTGAGCGGTCGACCACACTGTGTCACATCCACTTACAGCTGAACGTTTTTGGGGCAGTCTTACTGAAAGTGGGGGCCTGGTGGTGGTGGGGGGTGTCGGTGGGGCAGGCTGAGGAGAGAGTGTGGGGGCAGGTTGCAGCCCCTCTGCCTCGTATCAGCCCCAACGCAAAGACCACATTGAT
Source organism: Hoplias malabaricus (assembly GCF_029633855.1). Taxonomy (NCBI): domain Eukaryota; kingdom Metazoa; phylum Chordata; class Actinopteri; order Characiformes; family Erythrinidae; genus Hoplias; species Hoplias malabaricus. The sequence continues at coordinate 32,733,130 of NC_089809.1, read as the reverse complement.
CCCAGCTGAAAAAAAAAAGAAAAAAGGGAGAAAAAAAAACAACACCCCTCCTCCTCCTCCCATCCAAACAATGAAGTTCAATAACAACTCCATTTCAAGGGGGCCAGGTGATTGGAGCCGGGTGATGCCGGCATTAGAGGTACTCAGCTGGACCTGCCAAACACTGACCACACCATGAAATCTCTTGTTAAAGTAAGAAAAATAGTGTTTGCTCAGTAATTGAACAATTTTATTTTGGCCCTTCCTCCGCCGGCCCCTGACTTTTTATTTTTTATTTTTTTTCAACCACCAAATCCCAGCCCCCCCTTTTTTTCCTCTCCATCCTCCTGTTTTACCCCCCACTCGCACCTTACATCCCTCTCCCCCCTCTCCCACTCGCTCTCTTTGTGCGAGAGCACCCATCAAATCTGGATCGATCCCGCGGTGTCATTGTGTAAGAAGGGTTATTTACGTGGGCATCCAATCTCCAGCTGCCGTTGTGTTCGAGCAGAGGGGAACAAGGCCAGAGATTTTTGTTAACACCGAAAAGAACATCAGGAGGAGGCACACCCCCCACCCTCCTCTACACACACACACAGAACCCTCAACAACAACACCCCCCCACTCGACATCTCCCCCCAGCACTTTCACACTCGGTTAGCCTTTAAGTAACAGATATATAGAGTTCATCCTCGTAAAATAGACAACTAATTTATTCTTCTTCTTCTCCATCAACATGGATTATGAAGGTTAAATAAGCTTTGGTGTGTGTGTGTGTGTCTTCCAGTGGTTGATTCTTGAAACAGAGCCTGTTCCAAAACCTTAGCCTGCATCCTCTCCGTCTCCCCCCCCCCCATTCCAACTAAACCATTCGATAGCCACCCCGACCCTATCTGGCTGCGAAATGAATGATCCTATTTATGTTAATGCATACATGAACGTTACACAGGTTTCCCCCGTGATAAGGGGATAGGTTAATGAAATGCTCATTTCATTTTACCAGTTGTTTTCTCTGTGAAGTTCCGATAAGTAGCAAACCAATGAAGCCTGTAATTACAATCTTACAGAAACCCGGCCAATCTGTATATAAATCTCGCCATCCAATTACAAGATGTAATAATTTTGCAGTCAAGCTGGTAATGAGGTCTAATACTCATGCATGTGATAATCCCCCCCGGATGCTGACTCTATCAGATGTTGGCTTTGTAATTATATGAGCGAGGGGGTGGGGGTTTGAGGGGGTGGGGGTAGCTGGGGGGTGGCGGAGGGGTGGGGAGAAGAAAAATCATTATTTCATGTTCAAGTAGAAAATGAGCTTGGTTGGGGAAGTTAATTTTCTCTATGCTCTGTGAAGCATAGACAAGAATTTAATGATTTAATTACAGTTGTTAGCCCTTTTTGGAGAGAGGCTTAAATTGAGCTAAGCATTTTTCATAGCCTGACATCAAGAGTTCGGGGGAGAACATCAAAGATTTCTCTCTCTCTCTCTCTCACTCTCTCTCTCTCTCTCTCTCTCTCTCTCGCTCTCTTTTATTTATTTTTTTATTTTTTTGACAGCGTACAAAATGATGAGCAGCCCGCTGGCCCTGGATTTTCCTTCTCCTTTTCCTTCTCCTCCTTTTTTTTCCAGGAGAGGAGGATCTCCTCGGCATTCTGAGCATCTCACCGTTCGGGGATGTAGAGGAGGATGGACGAGAAAGGAGGAGAAATAGAAGAAGGAGTAGAGGACGGGGTAGAAAAACCCCACTCCTCTCCTCATCGCCAAGGTAACCAGAGCCCAGGGACAGCGAGCTCCTCGATAAAAGCGGCATCAACAAATATTAAGCGCTCCGGCTTTCTCCGTCGCCTGCTAATCCACTGTGTGTGAATTTGTCATATCAGATTACTATGACAGTCATGGTGGGGGCCTAAATGGGGAAAAAGCATCCTCCTGCCTCAGAAGGACAATATAATTCTCTTCCCACCTTTTTAGAATTTCAAAACAGGCGCTGAGTGGTGTCTGTAGCTCTCTGATTTCCATATAGCCTTTATGGAGAGAGAGAGAGAGAGAGAGAGAGAGAGAGAGAGAGAGAGAGAGAGAGAGAGAGAGAGAAACAGAAAATACATTCCTCTGAGTAATCCCTAGAAAGGGGACTTGCTTTCGCCAGAGGAAGAAAGTGCTTTGAGGGAAGTAATTCAACTTCACAGCAACACCAGCTACTTGTTTATTCAGGGCCCTGTGTGACAGGGCCCTCTTAACGGGCCCCTGTGTGAACGCTGCCAAAATGCTTCGCCCCGTCCCCCGTCCTTTCCCGCCGCTTTTATCAGGAACCCTGGTGAAAATGAAGAAAAAGGAAGAAGAAGAAGAAGAAGAAGAAAAAAAGCGGACGCTCGAGACACTTCTGCCTTACAAACTTGTGTCTATGATTTGAATTTGACTTTGCAATAAAGAGATTGAGAAAGAAGACTGGAGTGGCTGGAGGCGCCTGCTTCTCTCTCTCTCTCTCTCTCTCTCTCTCTCTCTCTTTATAATTTGAATCTTATCAAACCATGTGGCTTCCAGACTCAGCACCTTATTTATTTGTTTGTTTGTTTACTAGTTGGTTTGTTTCTGCTCTTACATAACGCTCAAATATTCATCTTCATAGATATATACATCAAACTCATAACCAGACAGTGCTTCCTAAATGAAGTGTATAGAGAAGTGCACAGTTAAACATAAGATGAATTCCTGAGGCACAAACGAATAAAATAAATAATAATAAAAACTAATAATACATAGCATTCAGAGAGCAGACACCTGCACACACTCCCAGAGATAAACCCCCTCTGTCACTGGGGTGGTCCCCTCAATGGAACATTAACATTCAGTAACTTGAATTAAAACACTGCATTGTACCTTATTCTCTTTAAACTGCGCTGTGGTAAAGGTTTTATTTTTATATTCCAGCTCTAGCTTTTTAATTAGTTACTGTGCTTATAACAGCTCTGTTCTTTACTTTAAACCTACAGCTATCCACCTCTTCTGTAAAGACATTGTTGTGACAACTACAGGGAACTCAGCTGGACTTAAGACCTGCAACTTTTCAAACTGTTCAAAGAAAGACGTTTATTTCTTTCATTCATTCATTCATTCATTCATTCATTCATTCATTCATTCATTCATCCATTGTCTGAAACCACTTATCCAGTTCAGGGTTGTGTTGGGTCTAAAGCCTATCTGGAAAAACTGGGCGTAAGGCAGGGACACACCCTTGAGAGGGCGCCAGTCCTTCGCAGGGTGACACACACTCAGACACACACACACACACACATTCACTCATACACTCACACCTACGGACACTTTTGAGTCACCAATCCATCTACCAACGTGTGTTTTTGGACTGTGGGAGGAAACCGGAGCTCCCGGAGGAAACCCACGCGGACACGGGGAGAACACACCAACTCCTCACAGACAGTCACCCAGAGCGGGAATCGAACCCACAACCTCCAGGTTCCTGGAGCTGTGTGACTACGATATTTCAAATCAAATTCAAATCTAATTTATTCATATACGGCTTTTTACAACTGATGTTGTAAGCAGAAAGCAGCACAAAGCAGTTTCACAGATTTAAAGTAAGACAACGTTTTGATATGAAATGTATAAATGTAAAGAATGTAAAAAATTCACATTGCCGCCCCTATTTATTTATTTATTTATTTATTTATTTATTTATTTATTTATTTATTTTGTTTACTACATCATTAGAATTTTGCAGCTGTCGTTCACATCGTGTGAGGATTTATCATAAATGGATCTATAATGCTCAAAAATAAATATATTTACATTGACCTCCATTGAAAATTAGGGAGGTTTTCTGTGAAGTTACTATTTTGCAGATACCTGTTTTTCTTATTGGACAGTGATGACATATAACAATTAAACAACCCTTCCATTGTACACTGTCACACAAACGGTCACTGTGGTGGTACCCTCAGTTGGACATGTTCTGTGCCTTTAGTTAGAGAATATAATTGTGCTTTATTCTATTAGTATTTCATACGCACAATTTAATCTCCAGGCGTTACATTATGTTCTTTTATTTGAACCAGTTCAATAATGAACGATGATAAATATTCACCTTTGCTTCTGGAGAAGAGAATGTAATATACATTTAGAGAACACAACATTTACAATGTGTACCTTTAGTGACAGTATTGTGCCTGTACCGTAGCTTGTATCTGAGAGTGTGCAGACTGTAATGTAATGCACCGTTAGTGTGTTTGTGTTGAGTGTAAGATCCTGAGGAGGATGAACTGTGGTCCAGAGATGCTCAGACTTCTGCATATCACCGTCCACACACAGCACGAGGAAAGTGCCACACGTCTCGTACTAAAAGAGCAAAAGTGAAAGAGAGACGTCTCCTCGCGGGTCGCCAGGGCCTGCACATCGGCGGCATGGTTTCCTGACCTTTAAATCTTGCTGCCCGCGCGGTGCGCTCTGTTTAACAGGAGGAGCTATGACCCGTAATTGTGGGCAGCTTCTCAGCAGGTCGGGGTGCGCCTCTCTCCGCCGGGGTGTCCACTCCGCGTCCATCTGCTGCAGTCTAACGCGGCTCCCGCGAGGCAGCTCGGCTAATTTTGCAGTCAATTAGCAGAAGGCCGGCTTTTGTTCTCGCGCTGCTCCCGTGGGCTTCTCCTGCCTGTCTGCTCGACCGTGCGGACACGGCGCTCAGATGCTTGCGAGGGGGGTTTCAAGGACTCGTTTTCATCCCCCTCCCAAGCCTTCCCTTCTCCTCTAACACCAGGTCCTTCCACGACCCTTTTGACATTGTTGGCCAAATGTTGTCCTCGGCGATGAGACTCAAGCCGCTGACAGTTACTTAAATGGAGCTGTGCCCTGCTTGGTTTACTGTAACTGCCTGGACGCTAAATGCCAACTCACGAGGAGTACTTACCATTAAAAATGAACATGATGTCTTGATTGGAAAGGTTGAGTACTTAGAGATGATACGAAGAGCTTGGAAACTAAAGCGTAGGGGGTAGATAGTCATCACATATGTATTGATAAAGCCAGCTATCAGAAATAGAAGTTATTTGTGGGACACTTGCTGAGAGCTGAGACTCTAAACTGTGATGGAAAAATGCATATTAACACCAATGAGTAATGTTGATAATGATAACCGAATACATTCGGTAAGTAGCTGTACTAGGTAATTTAGATTAAATATTACTGAGACATAGGACTTATTGGCCTTAAAGGACTTATTACATTGTGTCCCCAGGACGTGACCCGGGGCATGACCCAGGAGAAACTGTTGGAGGAAGGAAAGTGCTGAACATTGCACTTCTGAGTTTAGATTAGAGAAGTAAAGTCTGTAGATAGATTGGAGAAGTCCAATAAACATGTCGGAGAACATCCTGAGTACATCCTGGACTTGACTTAAAGTCTGCAATCATTTTGCTGACAGAAGTAAAATAGACGATAACAGATACATGCAGAGCATACGATGCCAATTTAGGAATGTCTGGGTTTGTGCAATGAGACATGATGTAGTAACAACCAAACGGTACCACATGATACTTGGTGTACGTGCCAAAGGGGCACATGACAGTTGGATGTACGTGCCTTGGGTCCTATATATACTGCATCACTTAGACAATTGCCATAACATTCACTAAGGATAAATGTGTTGACTAATGACTGATACTATCCCAGAATGTCTGACAATTAATTAAGAATGCATTGTAATTGAACATTAACCCTGTTTAGAATGTCTGTGCTTAATATGCATCTATTATACAGTTAGAACCTAATTACTAGATTGTTACTACATAGTTATTATTAGGCACTATTACATTTTTATACAGGTTAATGATGTCAGTATCAGAGAGGGGAGCAAATAATAAAGACTGATTTTTTACAGTGTAAGCGCATGCAGAATACTTTGGAAACATGTCAGAAAGTGTAACGAACGGCCATTAGCGCAGGATTGGGAGTGGGATTTCCTATAGCTTTCCCATTCTGGTTCTTGAGAGCTGGAGCGCCCCGTTGGTCTCACCCCGCTGTTCTCGGCATGCCTATACCTGGCCCCTCCGTGCACTACCTGTCTGCAGTTAATAAATCATTTTTTTAGCCATAAAAAATTCAAGGGGGGTGGTGTGTGTGTGGAGAGGGGGTGGGAGGTCGGTGCTGGTGGTGGGGAGGTATCATGCAGACAGGGCAGGTTAAAGAATTTCTTAAATTTTTATGGCGTGACAGTCTGTCCCACATAAACCCCTCAGCTGTCTCCTGTTCCGGGGCAGAAATGATCTTCTGTGTCACTCTAATAGTCTCGAATTACACTTGTATCACTGTCTCTAGCATATGGGCCTCTGTAGACCCCCTAGGCCCCGGCTCCCTCTTCCCTTTCATGGCATTTAAAATGATAACATTTGGCCAAGCTGGTTTTGACAGAAAGAGTGAAGCACTGCTCTTCTCTTACACACAGACACACACACACACACACACACAGAGAAACCCCATACCCCCCACTTCCCCCACAAACCCCTCACGTCTCCGGCAGAGACAGCCACCAGGGGCCTGCCACAGAGCAGCCAATCATGAGGCTTTTTACTGGCTAATGATGGCAGGGTCTGACTGTGTTAATAAGCGTGTGTGTGTGTGTGCACTTGTGTGTGTGTGTAAGACTGCGTCAGAGGAGTGCTCACTCCATTAGATCAGC
>NC_089809.1:32698968-32723968 GCF_029633855.1 Hoplias malabaricus | reverse complement strand
TAGATATACGTTTTTTTTCTGAATAAAGCAATAGCAAAAACTTATGCATGGATCCAGTATATCACTGACACTGAGCTTTTCACTTGTAACAGGTCCCACTCCTCTTCAAAAGGCTCAGTAACCCTGGGATAATCAACTGGATCTTCACATTGATGTATGAGTCATGTCCTGCTTTAGCTGCATCCTCAGTGTTTGTTAAAAAAAAGCCATTTCAGAAAACAAACATTGAGAGTAATTTCCTATAAACGTTTATTCTACACAGGTCACGTGCATGTGTTTGTGGTGTAGACATATTCTTCTATAAATTTACATAGCGAATATATTCAAAACATGCCATGGCCTTAACAGATACTGTGGTCCTGTGTTCTGAAATGGAGCTCCTCAAGTGATAAAACAGGGCGGCGCGGTGGTGCAGCTCCGGGGACCTGGAGGTTGTGGGTTCAAGTCCCGCTCCGGGTGACTGTCTGTGAGGAGTTGGTGTGTTCTCCCTGTGTCTGCGTGGGTTTCCTCCAGGTGCTCCGGTTTCCTCCCATGGTCCAAAAGCACAATTTGGTAGGTGGATTGGTGACTCAAAAGTGTCGTGTGTGAATGTCTGAGAGAGTGTGTGTTGCCCTGTGAAGGCTCCTGAGCCACCGTGACCCTGAACTGGATCAGAGGTTACAGACAATGAACGAATGAATTAATTAATGTGGTCACAAACTATAATACATAGCCAACCATTTACAAGTGGATATATTATTTGTGGCCTCAAAATAGTATTTTCTGTCCACAGTACATTATTGTGTGGCCTCAAAATAATATTTGTGGCCAAAATCTATTTTTATGGTCTCAGTATATTATTTTATGACCTCAAAATATAATTTGTGTTCAGTTATGTAGTGTTCACTTAAACTCTTAAAGCAAACTAAGTAGTGAGCATCTATGCTCAGGCTCAGGAGGGTGGAGGGAAACACATGCTTCCTCTGAGACAACTGAGGCCAAACCACCATGTCATAGTCGACCGCCACTCCTGCCGACTCCAGTTCACAGTTTGGTGCATTGGAGGGGAATGCAAACTGTGCAGATCTGTCACATAAACCAGCAGATGTCCATTGGCCAGCAGCATGAGCAGTGATGTGAGGAGGTGTCCATCTTACTCACCAAGAAAGCAAAGCCAGTTGTGCTCTTTAGGACCTCCGGCCTCAGACGGCTCAGGCATCAGCGCTTAGACCACTGCCCCTGAGGTCAAAGGTTTTAATAAGGCTAAAAATGTCAACAATTTTTGATATGACCATGGTTGTGCCTGTAGATGTAATGTTTGCATCTTCACAACACTAACTTTTTAGGGAAAAAATAGTGATAAATGAAATGAAGATAATGCACATAAAACACTGACCTGGGCTTAAATCAAACCAGGCCCTAATCAGGAAAAACAAGACGTGAATTAAAGTTGTGTCTTAGTCGATGTGTGCAGTCCATGACACCAAGTCTTTGTTCCACCATCACATTTCAGCTTTCACTTCCTTACTGTCAACAACCCCCCCAGCGTCTTTCTTCCAAACAGGGGCAGACCACCGGGGCGTTCTGACAATGCAAACAATAATGCCTCCAGCTGAGGGCCTTTTTGTTTGCCCTCATAGCTGAAAATGATCATTTGAATATTTCACAACATAATCTGGCCCTGGAATAATCTCCTGCATGCTCTCAAGCGGCTGAGATATGAGAGCAGACAAGTCCTCACGACTCGCCCAGAACAAAATGTCAATCATCTCTCATCCAAAGTGATGCTGACAGCTAAATGCAGATCTCAATTTTACAGAGAAGAATTCATCACTGCTGAATAATAAATGGCCAAATAAATTGTCTAATCTTCTCTGTATACAGTGTGTTGGGGGGGTGCGGTGGGGGAGTGTGGGGTCTGATGAATATCAATATCAAATTGGCTCAAAATTCAAGATGGCACAGAAGAGGGATTGCTGTAAACGCGTGCCTCGTTCAATCTCCTCTTGCTGGGCATCCGGTGGCTACACGCAGTGTGGTATCCTCGCGACTCCGGGTCCAGGGTCCTGGGTTCAGTCCTCGGTCACTGTCTGTGAGGAGTGTGGTGTGTTCTCTCTGTGTTTGCTTGGGTTTCAGTTCTAGTTTCAAGTTCAGGGTTAGAATTAGTTTTATGAAACCTCCTAAGCTGCCAGATATTCAGATGTCCAGATATTTTAGTCAAATATGTACGACTTCACCTGGATTACGTGTCTGCATCTATGACATGCTTTGGTCAAAATACCACAAGGATCAAACATCACAGCACCATGCCCCTGCCACTCCCTCCCCTTTTCAGCACCTGTTCATTTAATGAGAATGAGCCACAGCTCAGTTCAGTACGAGACCCCAGGAATTAGCAGCTGGAGCTGTGAATTTTAGCCATTTTAACTTGGTTCTCTTCTCTCTTTCACTCTTATTCCTTTGTGCTCACTCTAAGCTCATCCAGCGATGTGATTACAGAGACTGGAGCAAAAGTGTACCAAATATTCTAAAGAAAAGCTGTCCCACTGGGTTGCTTTATTTCACAGTTTTTGAGTTGGACTCCAGATGCAAGTGGACATGTGCCGTAGAAGTGATTTTAGCATTTTAGCTAGGTTCTAGCATGTGCAATATTTGGTGTTGAGTGCGGACTGAATTCGAATAAACCCATCTCTTTGTATTCAGTGCCTTGGAGATGAACTCTGCATTAACTCTCCTCATGATCCTCAGGGAACTTCCACGGCAGAACCCAACTGCCGGAGCCCCTGTAGACAATGGTGGACGCTGGTGCCCCAGTGTGATAGGGCTCTAATTTGGCTCACGGGGGACAGAGTGGCTTAGCAGGCCAAATGTTAGGCCTCTGACATCAGGGATCGATTGCAGCCAGAGCGAGTGGAGGGGAGGATGGGGAGGCGAAGTGCAGGGCCCCGCTCATTAGCTGACCAGAGGGGCACAGAGGTGCTAACTCGGTCATCCCAAGGGGACACACACACTCACTTAGCCACGCTGCTCACAGAGCTGCTGCTCTCTACAGGAAAGTTATTTCAATTATTGCTCCAGTTTTCCATCAGCCGTGACCTTACAGACAAATTCAGCCCCAGTGGCAACGTTAAGAGCAATATTACGGAACTCTTTCCTGCAGCTCGAGGTTCTGTTCTTGGCTTGTTTTAGCAAAGTAACAGAGCTAGCTGTACGTGTTCTCATTAATCTGTTACCATAAAGTTCAGTCTTGTTTTTGCCACCATTGTGTGTTTTATTATTGTGTTTAATGCTTTGTTGTGCACCACAGTCTTGAAGAATGACATTTAGGACATTGCTTGCCCCCCTCTTATATATATATATATATATATATATATATATATATATATAAAGTTGTTGAATATATTTACAGCATCTTATAACAAAATGCAAATTAGTGAAAATAAAATGTTAAATATTTTTACAAATACAAATAAGTACTTGTACAAATAACTTTAGTGTACCCCTCAAAACTGTCATTTCCTCTTGGCCCACCATTAAATATATTAAATATTTATATAATAAATCCAAAATAATAATTTATAACACTTTCTTATACATGGGAAGACATATATCCATCCATCCATTATCTGTAACCGCTTTCCAGTTCAGGGTCACGGCGGGTCCAGAGCCTACCTGGAATTAGACTGATATATGTGTTATTTAAAGGCAAATATTTTGTTTATAATCCTGTTACCACACTAAATTTACCCAAAGTCACAGAATAAACAAGAGGACGTTCTTGAAGTTTCTAGAAGTGAGGCAGAGAGAGATGTGAATCTTGTTTTTTTTTTTCATCTTTTCCTCTTGCTATTTTTTTATTCTTGAAAATTAGGTTTTTCATGATATTAACAGTGACATGACTTCAAAAGCATCCTTTACTTAATAATGGATAACATTAACATCAATGTTCCGCCTTGTTCCCAGCAGACCTCTTACCAAAACACAGAAAGATACAACTCTACTTTACTCACAGCTTTACAATGTGCGAAGAAAAGAAAACAGATTCACTTCTCTCTTGGCCTCAATTTACTATGACAAACATCTTTACAATAAATAATAATAATAATAAATGTTCTGTACAGCATTAAGCTCAAAAATGCTGCAGATAATTAAAAGAATATTCCAAAGAGAAGCCTGGAAGATTGTTGTTTGGAGACTACTGATGAGTACTGATGCCTAAATTTTCCTGCAATTGTGAAAACTATGAGGACTGTCCCATAAAGCCCACTTGACTCTACTTATATGTAGTGTATATTCCGTACATGGGCTCTGCAGACCCAGAGGTTAGACGCCATCGATGTGTGAGTGCATCCGCCACGCAGTGATATTGACTACCCTCTCCTCCTCTCTCCAACCAGCGAGGGCATCTTTGTTGTACGGCTTCTCTTGAGAGAAAAAAAAAAATTGAAATTCCCAAGCAGTTAGGTAACAAGATTGTTCCCTCCTCAGTAATTAGCTGGACAGAAATGACTGATGCAGGAGTTTTAGAAACACAAATGGGCTGCTTACACTAACAAGGCCAAGATAAAGGCTTGTGATAATGAGACTCTCATCAAGAGCCCGAGTTTGGTCCGTCCGGCCCTAATTCCACCCCCATAACAAACCAGGGTGAAGTGCGGCAGTAATCACTGTGATGCTGTTATATTTATTTTTGAGCAGAAGGCCTCACTGGCTTGCATAATAAGGCTTCAGTGCTATCTTACAGGCACAAGGAATTAGAACAAAGAGAAGAACACAGTAATTGGTGGTGGTGGTGATGGTGGTGGTGGGGGGTGGTGGGTGTTGGGGGCGCTGGTGCATCCCCACTGGTACAGACCTAAAAGGTGTAGATAGAGTGCAATGGAAAGGCACGATCCAAGCTTTCTAGGACCAGTCAGACTCTCTCACGGCTCAGGTGTTATGGAATGGCACAAACTGCACGTCGTCATAGACGTACCCCCAAGAAATGTTAAGGAATTTGAATGCATCTCTCCCAACTCACTTTGAAAGCATGCATAATCATTCCCGTCATAAGAATAGCACTCTCTCTATTGAATGCAAAGCAGGACTCCTCCATAGTCATACACTAATTGGCCTTTCCAATGGCTCCAAATGTGTCTGCCTAACAAGCCTACATAAACTCCGGTCAATGAAGCAAATTCCTTCCCCACTCAGTGCAAATTGCTCTTAAAGTAAGTCCCAGTCGAAGCCAACCAATTATTTCCACGGGTTTATCAACAGTGGGTTTGGGCGCGGGCTGCGGCTGGTGGCAGTTAAGCATTAGGCGCGTATGTGAGCGGGCTAATTGGCAGCCATTTGGTTCTCACCAGTGTCCCGGCTTTGTAGTCACTTACTCCTGCTATTTGAGGATGAAAGAAATATGCAGAGCCCCAGGAATTAATGTCTACTAATGTCTAGTTGGGTGACATGGTTACAAAGAGTTTCAGATCCCTCGTACTCCAAGAACGTGTTTCAGGAAACTGCTCAGGTAAGGCACAGCAGGACTGAGATTTTAATTCATTTTAATTGACCAATTAACAACACGTGTCTCGTGTCTGCGCTCGTACAGAAGGTAAAAGTTCAGTTTGTAAAAGAGAACCACTGACAATACCTCTGTGGTCCAGGCTTGAGCCCATTTCCCAAAACAGTGGACCCAGCAAATGAAACCAAACACAGGCAGTTGATTAGTGGATGTGAGTCCATCTTTTCTACAAACCCCATTTCCAGAAAAAGATGGGACGATTTGTGAAATGTAAATAAAAATTGAATGCAATGAAAAGCAAATAATTTAAACCCTGTATTTGACTGCAAATAATACATTGTTATTAATTAGTTTGCAAATACCTTAAAAATAATTAATATACATTTGTAAATGAGATAAAAAAGGGAAACTTGTTAATGTCGACTGATGGAGAACACAAAGTAAGGGAAGTATCCAGAGATCTGAGGTTTAACACAGTAGATGGTTGTGGGTTCACTATTTGGCAAAGAGTGGGACACTGTTGCTCTTTCTATGTGTTGTAAATGATTATTAAGTTTTTTAATGCATTTACACCCTAATTTAAAAGCATTAATAGATTATAAACCATTTATAATGTGTATTTTTTGTAACATTACACAGTTTTACTTGTCTTTTTGCCCCTCACAAATATTTGGAAACAAGTTTCTGACATAAAATTCAAAATAGGCACATTTTTTCAAATAATGAAAAGGTTTAAAAATGTTGTCTTTTTACTGATTTCCATTTTACACTCAGTGTTTAATTGATTAGCACATTCTGTTTTTTGGAAATAGGGTTTTCATTAAGACTAACATCCTCCGTGTCTTCTTCATCTGACCAAAAGCTCTACCACTCCAGACCATATCTGTGTTCCTTTTCGAAAACAGGGGGTCATTCACCCGAGTCTCAGAGCTTGGAAGAGCAGAGCTGCTTTGTAATGCTGCACATTATCCATGCCACAACATGGGGCCTGCAGAATCCAAGCTGTGTATTTACTCAGAGGCTGAAGACACATCGCTTCACCAAAGCCAGCAGGGACTAGGCCAGGCCCTGAGATCAAGCCTAATATGACACCCAAGGCCTAATCTTCTTAGTGGACCAGGATAAAATGAGTATCCATTACAGAATCAACCACTATGCTCCAACCCCCTCCTCCAGAGCCAGAGGCCCTCCCATAGCCAGCCAGGAGACAATTGCTTGCCTCGGCCCTTAATCAGGTATTAACCAGTGAAGCTGTAAGGGAAAGCAGCTAATCTCCATATTTACTCCATCTGTACCGCAGACCCTACTGGCTTGGCCCCGCTAGATCAAAGATGGCTGGTAAAAATCAGATTAGGCGAGGGGGGGAGTGGGGGGGCGAGGCGGAGGCCAGCAGGGCCACGCTAGGCCCAAGCCGAGAGAAACCCTCCACCGCCGGCACAGTGGCGGAGCTAAGCCTGCTGTCTGAAGCTGCTCCTTTGAGCTGATAGCTTAAACGGGAGGGGGGGTAGGGGGGGGGACTCCAAAGACTCTGCCCTTTGGTTTCACACACTGCGCATAACACAGGGCTCCAAGTGTTTCATCTCAGCATCAATCAAATCTTTAGTGCAAGTTGCCCAGAGACTGAGTGTGGAGACTTTCTATGGACTTCCTATGGAATTCATCGTTTGCCAACTCTATGGAACAGTGCTAATTCCATAATGACTTTTTTTTAGATCTGATGAAGCAACAAATGAGTCAAATCTCAGCTGATGTGAACTCGATTGGGCGTATTTCATATATAATATAATAATTTACTTAAAAACCCTCAAGCTTCACCCACAGAGGTTTAATAAGTAACAACAATGTTATTTTCTTCCCCCTGAGTTTGTAGAGGAAGGGTTTTGGCTTTGCCCTTTACTCTGTAGTGGCTACATCAGGAGGCCAGAATGGAGAACCATCTGTGCAAACAGCAGAGAGGGAAAGCGTGTAGGGTTAGCGAACACACAGTCTCCAGACAGAGGGGCCAGCACAGGCCAAAAAACCTGGAAGGGCCACTGTCTGAGATGAACATACAGCTATAATTTCACATAGAGAGTTAAACAGTGAGATAACTCAACAACAGCTTTTCCCTCCAAACGCTCTCATTGGCTGATTAACATCGACGATCTAGCAGATGTTGGCCCAGGGTTAACACTTAAGTGGGTCATTATTCTACCCCTTTTCTGCAAGTTAACACACCTCTGGGGTTTTAATGCAAAACCAAAAAGTCTCAATGTAGCCAATGTTTTCTGACTATAGGCAGCCCACAGTAAACTGACTGGGTGGCCTTGTTTCAGTTTGTGCTTTGATAGCTCCAGATTCCCACGTTAATATGCCCCTTATATCTATATGGTTAAAGATTGTTTATAACTTTGATATTGCTGTCAAGCCAAAGCGAGTCCGTCAGTTAAAGCAGGCCTTAACCTGGCTTTTAACTTAAACACAAGAGTAAGTGACTTGATTTCTTTTCGCCGGCTGAATAAGTGCGTGCTTACATTGTTAGAGTGCCTCCACTTGCCCCTGAAACAAAGTTTCCCTGAAAGCCTTGAGCCTCCCTGTCCGAGCTCATTACTGTGGATTAAGGAGTGAGGAATAAAGGTGACCTGCAGGGTGAAGGAGGGATTTTGGGGATGGGAAGAGCTTCGTGTGAGTAAGTCTATATGTGTGTGTGTGTGTGTGTGTGTGTGTGTGTGTGTGTGTGTGTTGCTATTACCTTTTACTGAAGCACCAAGGAACAGGTGAAACAAATTACATGTTCAAACAAGCAGCCTGAGACTTTTTACAGAGCAGTGAACAGTGCACTGACAGCGCTTATATAGATTCATAAAATACACAGTCTTACAATTCTATAAACATTTACTGGAGTTGTACATTTCACAGTTTAAAGCATTTCATATACCACTGAGACTCCTAAAGGGAAAAGCTGCAAGGGATCGATTGAAACCAAGGAAAGAGATATAACACAAATACACATAGGTTACAGACAAACGGAAAGACTGGTTTGGTACAAAATTAAAAGCACACCCTATACATTCAATGTAGTCAAATATTCAAGACCAACGGCCCAAAGACTCTTCTGAATGATTTGCTATCAGTCATTTTCTTGCACCTCAGAATGGTCAACAAGATCTTTATGGTACAATGGAAGGTTTGGCTTAAAGCAGAACAACAGACATTCCTAATGTTTATTCCTTATGATTCATATTAGTCCTTGGTCACTGCTCTTGTTCACTGGTGGCACTGTTTCACTAAATCTGTACAAATTGTCGGTTTTGTACACAAAGATATTTCACAGACACAACACATTTGGAACATTTTGCAGCTTAGATTTAGCTTATGGTCATGGTTATGGATTTGGTTATGTTTATAGTAAGGGTTAGGGTTAGGGTTAAAGTTAGGGATGGGGTAATGATTAGAGTTGGGATGAACTGCAGGTTTAAGGCTGATTTTCCATATACTGAAACTCATATGAACATTGAATGTATTAATCCATGAGGCCAGCATGCAACAATAACTTCACACATTCATTCATTTGTTTGTTCATTCGTTTGTTTGTTTGTTTGTTTGTTTGTTCATTTGTTTGTTCATTCATTCATTCGTTCGTTCGTTCGTTCGTTCGTTCGTTCATTCATTCATTCATTCATTCATTCATTCATTCATTCATTCATTCGTTCATTCATTCATTCGTTCATTCATTCATTCATTCTATGTAACTGCTTATCCATTGCGGGGTCACAGAAGGTCCCAGGCCCAAGAGGAGCCACTGGGCGCAAGAAAATAAAAATTATTAATTGAGCCATTAAAAATTTGAGTTAATTTTAGACCATTTAGACCTAAAGTGGCCCTGATTCCGTTACTACTAGAAGGAGCACTACGGTCATTTTGACCACCTAAATACTTGCATGCGTATTGATGATAGCATACAGTATAAATAAATAAATCAATAAATTCATCTATAATAAGTCATAAAATGTGAGAAAGACTAATAAATTGTATTAATTATTATTTATTTATTGATAATATTTAATGTGCAGTACTAGTTAATATACTAATATTTGGATATATGAAGTTTTACAACAACAGTTTCAACAAAAATCATTTAAAACGTACTTGCAAATATAAAAGGAAAATAATACTTAAATACAGTTTACACAACAAGTTGTAATGTCTAAATAATGGAGTGGAGCACTGCTTTCACAGTCTTTGTTTTCATGTGATTTGCACAAAAAGATGCGCTCTCTTTTGTAGCTAATTCAACAGCGCAAAGTTTTCACAGGATGCTTTCTTTCTGAGGTAAACAGTAGCAGTGTTGTCAAGGTAACGAATGATGCGATGGAAGAGTGATAAAAACAGCTGGCTTGGGGAGTGGAGAGATTCGTAATGTAAACAATGACCTGGTCTTTCGAGGTTTATGTGCTCAGAACACTTTTGTGATTTGTTTTATTAATTTCAAAACAATGTTAGACTAAAATATGCTTCAATATCATAATAATCACAGCTCTTTGGGTATGGGGGGTTTATTATGTGTAAGTTATTATATCTTAACATTTCAAAAAGGTCAAAATGACCATCTCTTCCTTTCTGGTGTTGACATGACGGCCAGTTTATTTTAATTTCAAACAATGTGGAAAAAATAAGCCTTAATAAATAAATAAATACATAAATAGGCTTTTGGCCAAATAGCAACGAGTGAAAAGCATGTCTATAGTTATGGGAAACATAATCGGGTATAATATTCTATAGGTAGTGTGTTGTACAGTGTCTGAACCACAGAAACCAGGTTCTACTTTGGTTTAGACACAGTTTGTAGTAAGCTATACTTGTTTGCTACTGTAGTCTTGCAGTTCCAATGAACAGCTAAAGTAAGAAACTGCCACTCTCAGAACCAAACCTTGTATCACCCCTGGATTGAAAGTGTCTGCTGTCCTTCATGACGTGTCAGAACGTTATGACAAGTCACTAACAGGAATGGTCCAAAATGACTACTGGAAAAAACCTCATTCCACAGTTTCAGGGGAAGTTATGAGGGATATGAAGGTGTATCTGGATAGTGGCACAACTCGAGACGCCAAACGTCTCATAACTCATATCCAGGGGGTCAGACAATGTAGATGATATTTTTCTCACGCTTTTCTTTTAAATGTGAATGTCCAGAAGGGTCTGGCATCCCCTTGGAGAGTCACACATCTCCAGTCGTTGGCCAGATCAGTCTCCTTCATTAGCCCAAACAGCTGTGAATAAGTTGGCCTCTTTTTTCCCCCACTTTCTCCCCTCCTCCTGCTGAAACCCTTAAGTGCTGCTGGTGCAGTTTTTATTGAGGGTTCGCTGGAGGACTCGGGGGAGACGCTCTATCTCCTCTGGCCCTGAAAATTGATATTGAACATTGGGGGTGTGGAGAGAGACTCTCACGAGCTGGTAGCAATTAGCCAAAAAGGATTTGCAACTCGGAGTGATTCATCGCACCAGAAATCGAAGTCCTTTAGAGAGATTGTCTCTCTCTCTCTCTCTCTCTCTCTCTCTCTCTCTCTCCCTCTCTCTCTTCATATCTGTCTCTCTTTCTTTCTTTCTTTCTTTCTTTTGCTCTCTGTCTCTCTCTCTCTTTCTCTCTCCCTCTCTTTCTCTTCATGTCTGTCTCTCTTTCTTTCTTTCTTTCTTTCTTTCTTTTGCTCTCTGTCTTTCTCTCTCTCTCTCTCTCTCTCTCTCTCTCTCCCTCTCTCTCTCTTCATATCTGTCTCTCTTTCTTTCTTTCTTTTGCTCTCTCTCTCTCTCTCTCTCTCTCTCTCTCTCTCTCTGATTAACACAAGTATTGTTAATAAAAGAGCATGTTTTAGTTGTTAGCTAAGTGTAATTTTAAAGGTAACGAATTGAATGATTTGTTTACATTTTAACCATTTAATTATAGATAAATTCATAAAATTAATTCAATTTTGAATAAAGTGTTCATCTTCACTATTTGTTTAACACACTCTTCAAAAAAAAGTGAATATACAGTAAGTCTTAGGCACCTAAGATAATTATATATATTTATACTATTGCCTTCTCAGTGAGTGTGGTGCTTGTATAAAGTTCTGTATAATCACAGTAAATACAAACAAATAATAATAATACAAAACAAATAAATATAAGATAATTTTTTCTATAAATAGTAGGTGTGAGTGAGTTTGAAGAACAATGTTTTGTTCAGATTCTCCTCGATCGCATGAGTTACTTAAATCACCAGCACACATTATTTAAAATTATTATTTATTAAACCAGTAAAACTAGGTACTGGATGATGACCTCAAATAATACAGACTCCACGAGGAGAGATTTGGAAAAAGATAAACCAACACATTCACACACAGAGTATCACTGGAATAATGTTATTGGGTTTATTGTGGCAGTTGTTTGTTGTTTGTTTGTTTTCTTTTTAGCAAATAAACACTTACTGCTCAGATTAATAGCTTTTTAAATCTCATAATCTCTGGTCCCTAAAACGTTTGCACGGTATTGTAGTTCTAAATGGAGCAACCCAGACATTTGCTATTTTTATACACAATGATTTGTAGTTGTTGTATGAAAATGATGTGAGCTCCCCTACACTGGAGGCACTGTTTTATGTAAAATCCAGTTAAATATGTCACAGAAAGAGCTGTGTGGCTTGTTTGTGGGAGCACACTACACTGTGGTGGTACTCTCAGTGGTACATATTCAGTACTTTTACTTAGGATTATAAAACTGTGTTGATTTCATTCATCAATTTCATCTGCATGATTTATATCTTCTTGTTTTATTTAGCACAGTTCTCTAATGAAAGTTTACAAATATTCACCTCTCCTTCTGGAAAAGAGAACGCAATGGACCTTGAGGAAACACAACTGGACTCTAAAAACACTGGTGTACGTTTAGTGTACCTCTACTGAACCTTAAACTGGGAGAAAGCATTTGAACTTTACGGTTGAAGCTTTTGAACTTTACGGTTAGCGTGAAGGGGTTAGGGCTAGGGCTGATGTTAGAGACTGATTTTTCATGCTGGGTTCAGCATCAACATGTCTATGTAGACATGTCTTCAGTAAGGTTTATTTACCTCAGGTTTATAGCAGAAAAAAAGAAATAATAAAAAATCACCTTTAAGTCTGAGGCCATGGTTATCTCCTGGAAAATATGACATGCTTCCTTCAGGTTGGGGGTGAGAACCCACCTCAAGTGAAGGAGCTGAGGTGTCTCTGGGTCTTGTTTACAAGTGATGGAAAGAGGGGTCGTGAGTGCAGTGTCTACAGGAAAGCCTCATGGGAGGAGGTCTTGCGGTAGACTCAGGGCCTGCCAGTCTAGGAACACTTGGGGATCCCCAGGAGGAGCTGGTGGATGTTGTGGGGAACTAAGCTGCCAGTGTTTCTTTGCTCACTCTGTTGCCACTGCATGAGGTGATGATAAATAATAAAAAAAAAACATCATCATTTTGTATAGGGGTGGCACGGTGGCGCAGCAGGTAGTGTCGCAGTCACACAAGTCCAGGGACATGGAGGTTGTGGGTTCAACTCCCGCTCCGGGTGACTGTCTGTGAGGACTTGGTGTGTTCTCTCTGTGTCTGTGTGGGTTTCCTTTGGGTGCTCCGGTCTCCTCCCACAGTCCAAAAACACACGTTGGTAGGTGGATTGGTGACTCAAAAGTGTCCGTGAGTGTGTGTGTTGCCCTGTGAAGGACTGGCGCCCCCTCCAGGGTGTATTCCCGCCTTGTGCCCAATGACTCCAGGTAGGCTCTGGACCAACCGTGACCCTGAATTGGATAAGGGTTACAGATAATGAATGAATGAATGAATGATTTTGTATATGATTGACTTTTAATTTGTTGTACTCCTGGTGATTTTCCTGCAAAGTGTTTACTGTCGTTCTCATCAAATCCATCTGATGCTGAGAGATTCCTGTCGGCTTGAGCCACTGTCTGAAACCAGGAGTTTGATCTAAGTGTCTGTAAAGGCGCTGTGTTTGCCTTAATTGTAAAATATTTATAATATATAATCATTTGTAGCACGCTGCCGTCCTGTTCGGCCTGTAGAGTCTGAGTCTGAGCACAGCCGGAGAGGAGCTGATATGATTAGGAGCAGAAGTAATAATTTCAGATTCCAGTGTCACATTTAAAGCCTGGCTAAGCTGAAAAATTCCAGCTCGTTTTAAGGGCTGATATACGTCTATATATCTCTCCGTACAAACTCTGTTAGGGCGATCGAGGGAAATCCAACATATCTCTTATGACTCCTCTCTCAACAGCTCCCATATTGAGGCATTATGTCTTATGACACTGCGATTTTTCACTTTCAGATGTGATTACCTGGAGATGAATATACGCTGGGAAGACGCCAGACTGCCTCACTGTCAATCATGAAACATGAATGATGCCACACATTATATTTTCATGTGAGGGGCTGAGATTTTTTCTTTTCCTTCTCTGTTTGTGGGAGTGCAGTAAAGAGAAGACGTGGCGTGGCCCTGCAGACTGAACCACCGCCGTGCGTTAAGAAAAACGTCTTCCTTTCTTCCTCTTCACTCCCTGAGACGTCAGAGCTGTGGCGTCAGGAGAAAACAACTTTCTTCAAGTTCAAGGTTGTGACACACACATATGTTTCAAATACCGTGTTTGATAAAAGAGGAGTTTGGATTGAAATGCAAAATGGTGCTTTCGTCCAACTTTGGAGCAAGTTCTCAGTTAATTCCATATTTAATTCAACAGGAAGTGAGAACTGTATATGGGCATTCACTGGAAGGAGGCATTTTAAGAGCCCACAGCCATCAGCTGACAACACAGCTGTCTCTCTGGGGTTTGCTGGTTTGGTTGTGGTCTGCAGTGTTTTTTTATTTTATTGAGAGGTCGTTCATTTATGGTGTCACTGCAAGCTATACTCACTGCCACCATTCATAGATATCCTCTATAATCAGACACTTTCTAGTAGTTCTAACATGTTCATCTCAGTTGGTTGTGCAGGGTTTGCATTGGGCGGATTTGGAGAATATTGTACATACAATTCATTTGGATTCACACTGGATCTTACAAAACAACCTCAGTCAATCCTGCAGATTCAGACACTTGTTTCTCTAGCTATCCAGGTATAATTATATTAACATATATATATATATATATATATATATATTTAAACTAATGTCTTCTCAGTAAGTGTGGTAAAGTTAAAAGTAAAGTAAAGTTATATATAATCACAGTAAATACAAAACTAATAATGTAAAATAAACCAAACAATTTTTTCTATGAAGTGGCAGGTGTGAGTGAGTTTGAAGATCAATGTTTTGTTCAGATTTTAGGCACTGGATGATTACCTCAAATAATACGGACTGCCAAGAGGAGAGATTTGGAAAATTTTAACCAACACATTCACACACAGAGTATAACACTCACTGGAGTAATGTTAACTGGTTTTATTCTAATGTTGGGCAATATTTGTTATTTGTTGTTATATATATATATATATAGGAACACACCCTGGACAGGGCTATCACATCAGTCCATCACAAGGTTTTTTCACACACTCACCCACACACATGGATGCTTTCACACAGTCCACCTACCAGCATGTGTTTATGGACTATGGGATGAAAACAGATCACCCAGCGGAAACCAACACAGACACAGGGAGAACACAGTAAACTCCTGACAGACCTGCAGCGAGCGTCAAACTAAAGACAGTGACACTAAACTTCAGCACCACCAAGGGATCAAACACTCTGAAGTAGAACTGCTGTGAAAATACTAGAAAACACAGTTTACTGCCTTGTCCTAACCATTTAAATGTATTGGTCAGTACTGTTCCAGGCTTGGGGTCAGTGAATATGGCCATGAGTACTATTAAGCCAGAGCTCATCAAACACTGGGTGTTCTACAGATCAGCCCTCTCCAGACATGCCCTGGTCAGCGGGCAGCTGAAGGTTTCACCCGGCTGAAAGCTAGCGTTTAAAAAGTGAGCCTTGGCCATTAACGCATTTGCGCAGATGACAGATGACTTCATATGCCATGCAAGCCGGGCCCAGACAGTGGCTTTAGCTATGACAGATTGCCTGGCTGTAACCCACTTTATGTTAAACTCATTCTCGCTGTTCAATTTCACGAGTGTAATTTCGTCCCCCCTCTGCATGGCATTGTCCTCGGCGGACTGGGCCCAGGCTTCCCTTTTGGTAATGATCCCCGTTTCTATTGTATTGTTTTCTGCATAATCGGGGCCGCTAGTCAAGGGTTTGGGTGACACAACCATCTGTCAAGTTCATTTGCTTTGTAGGGGATGCTTGGAATAATGGTCCATACAACTGGAGGCTATCTGTTATCAACGAAGTATATAGGCCCAGGCTCTGTGGTTCTGAGACGCTTCCCAGAACCCCCCCTCCACACTCCACACACACACCTCACCCCACTGTCTCTACCACCTCAACCTCCCCACAGCCGCTTATTATGCTACACCCTCCGTTCCGTCACCTCATTTTTTTTTCCCGGCCGCTGTCACGCGGGCGTCTTGTATTATGAAATTTAAAGGCACGATTCAATTAAGGGTATGAGTTATCACCGGCACTGCTTCACCTCTGCTCCGCGGGGGAGGGCTGCCACGGACCACTCGGCTCTCCAGCGATGATGCGCCACGGCTTGAGCCTGTCAGCTCTCATTTGGGAGAGTCCAGATTAATCTGGAGCTGAGCTGAAGCCTCATACCACCTCCTCAGCCTCCTCATCTGTCTTCCCTAACAGAGCCGGTAGCTGACTGCAAAGGTTCTTCTATATTCAGCTCACACTGAGTGGGTTTGTGGCACATCGGGTGGACGGCTACAGGCCGAACCAGACCCGTAAACACACATAACTCTAAGGGACCTGAAAGGAGCAGAAACAACGTCCAAACCTATCACTGTGGTACTTGATGTTATATGTATTGTGGAAACAAGGGAGAGATAGAAGGATTGAGAGAGAGAGAGAGGTGGAGAGAGCTGGCAAAAACCGAGAGGGATAAGAATATTTTCCACGGCCTGTTCCCTCATCGCGCTGTAATGTCTCTCGCTTGGTGGCCTGCCGAAATCCCACATACACGGTCTATAAAAGGTTTAACATCCAGTGTTTTATTTCCCAAGTTTCGAGATCATGTTTCACCACTTCTGCCAACACTTTGGCCTCGGGACTCTGCTCACACTGGACCATTCACACCCTGAGTAGCCCTCAAGCTTACTGACCTGCTCTAGACCCTAACGTGTGAGGACACCAGTGAAGGACAATACTGGATGCAGTATGCTCTCTCGTGGTTGAAGCTGAGCTGGAGGACTTAAACTAGCACTCTAGCAGCAATGCACTTCAGTAACATACACATACCAGGTCTTACCATGTGAGTGTCACTGCTGTGGTGACAACGGCCCACCAACTAATATCAAATCAACAGAGGTCATGTTGCAAGTCACAGAATTATGAATTTAAAAACCCATGTGGATAGTAGATGTACCTAGAGATGCAAATTTGTTTGTTGTATAGAAGCAAAAGTCTTCATTAGTATCTTACTGTTTTTAATTCATTCATTCATTCATTTTCTATAACCGCTTCATCCTGTCGAATCCTGAGCCAGTCTGGAATCATCTGCTACAAGGCAAGAACACACCTGGCACCAGTCTGTCACAGGGCATGACTCACTATCACAATCACTAATGCATTCAAACCTATGAGCAAATGATCAGAGCCAATCCAGCTACCAACATGTGTTTTTGGCCTGTGGGAGGAACCTGGAGCATGTGGAGGGTACCCACGCAGACACAGGGAGAACACACACCAGCCACCTCAGAGAGCGTGACCAGAGGCAGAGATAACGTACTATTTTATTATTGTTTTATTGCTGAATTTATTTATTTAACATTCCGCATGTTATAATTATTTTTAAAAAATACTTATACATTTTAACAATTGAATATGAAAAGGAAATTACTGTAAATTATTGTAATGGGAAAAACAAAACATTGATGATCCTTATTTTATTTTATTACTAATTTATACATTTTTGTCAGTAGTGATTTTGTTTTCTGCTCACTACAGTAACTGGGAAAGCTTTAAACTCAATGTTAGAACACCAATCCTGACAGAGAAGCTACACTTCTTAAAGTGACCAGTGCAATGTGACCAATAAGGGGACATGCAAGATGGAGTTTTTCTTGTATTATTTCTTGTTACAGCAATTACATCACATATAGAATTGAAAGCAGGGAGAGAGAGAGAGAGAGAGAGAGAGAGAGAGAGAGAGAGATTGCTGCCAGTCCCTCTTGATCCACATGGAGCTGTGCTCTTTGGCAAAGCAAAGGGCTAGGGATGGAGAGGTTTAGATCGGCTGAACCAGGGCACTGGGCAGTGATGGCTGCCACTCTACCTGGCATGATGGAATTCATTAGGACAGCATTTGGCCTCATTCAGCGCATTGTGATGCCCACAGCGATTGGCCTCGTAGCATGGCAGCATTTAGCAGCTTCCTGGGAGACCCATTAGAGACAGAGTGTGATTAGGCCTGCACTCCAACCTCTCCAGGACACCAGTTACCATAGCAGTTTACAATCAGGAGGAACACCGCTTCATCATGTCTAGAACAGACATGGCTCCAGAAAAGCAGGTTCCATCTCTTAATAATCAGGGTTTGATATCTTACTTTATTGGTACATAATGTGTTTAATATGCTGTCCACCATTTTGTAGTGTTCCTGATAAACGTTCACCAAATCATTCATTCATTCATTGTCTGTAACCCCTTATCTAGTTCAGGGTCGCAGTGGGTCCAGAGTCACCCTGGAGGGTGCGCCAGTCCTTCACAGAGCGACACACACTCACACATTTACTCACACCTACAGACACTTTTGAGATGCCAATTTTTGTATCGTGGGAGGAAACCTGAGCACCCGGAAGAAACCCACACGGACACGGGGAAAACACACCAGACCCCTCACAGACAGTCACCTGGAGCTGGACTTTAACCCACATCCTCCAGGTCCCTGTAGCTGTGTGACTACAACACTACCGGCTACGCCCCGTTTTCACCAAATCATCTGGATGAATTATTGCACACTTATGCTGCTGCTGCTACTGAATATTGGATAAGACACATTCCATGATTTCCGATATAGAGTATAACAGCAGGAATCACTATATTACACGTGTATATTAACAGTCAATTAAGCACTATCCCATGAGAGGGAAATTTAAAGGAGGGGCTTTACAGATTTAGAAGCTACATTAGGCTTCAGTCAGGGAGTAAATCCTGGTAAGTAATAGGTAAACAAGGTAAATAATAAATGTACAAGATTAAAAGCAGTTGCCCTGTGGTAATGTAGACCTATAAAACGTAGCAAGCTAATGTGCTGGGAAATGCAGTGAAATGTTTATGCGTTCTTTGGCAATCGTCCTGTCCCAAATGAATAAATATATTGTTTTGTGGCATATTACTTTATTACTGTAGCTATTAAATGCTGCTTGGACGACTGTTATGGACAGATATTCATACATGATAAAGGTATAAAGACATTCATATACAAATGGTAAATTTGTATTAAATAAAAAAAAAAAAATTATATTTTAACAGCACAGCGCATCTCTTTAAAAATGTCTTTTATTTATATATTTATTGATTACTTTTTTAAAAAACAACACGCAGCTCATCAATCTTGTTCAAACGGTAAATATTTATATTTATTTCTAGGATTTAAAAAAAATCTAAATAATATTAACATTTTAAGTATAAATTTACTGTGCTGTACTGCGCTGGTTCCAATATCAGCTTCTGTATTGCACTACACCCTATCACTGTTAAACTTAATTTCAGGATCGTTAGTGTACAGATCCTGCGTCCTGTCCTGTGAACCTCTATGTTAAACTTAACCAATCTCTATAAACCTCTCGCTTTAGACTCCTGCATGCCTAGCGCATCTGCTGTGGGGTTTTATTAAAGTTTATTGGCCATGTAAATACAGCTCTGCACACTTCCTCCTTCATGTCAGGCTGAATTTGAACACAGGCTCAATCCTGCTGCCTCCAGCTGAGTTTACAGGTAGCGCGAGCCTTCTTCAATTACACCTAATCATCCTTTCTCAGTCAATAATGGTGCTAAAGGCTGCCGTCAAATCTGTTGAGGGTGGTGGTGGTGGTGGTGGTGGTGGTAGGGGGTTGCTGGGAAGGGGGGGGGTGAGTGTCTGGATCCGGCATGCCTGAGCTGGCTTCCCTGAGTATTCTCAAACCAAAGCAATTTAGTGGTCGCCTACGGGGCTGTTCAAGCAGCGGCTGGGCCGCTGGGACGATGAGGAGATGCGAGTTAATCAGAGACATCTGTGCACTAGCACTGGCTTCTCTCCCTGAGACGCAAGCCCAGAAGAGTCTCAGACGGAGGTTGGGTTTGAAGTGCGAGGCATTATCGCTTTCCTATAATAACAAAAGCGCCAGAGTGCACGGAGGCCTTGGATAAACAAGCCACATCCACCTAATCTGAGTGATCCTCCCAGCCCAGCAGACCCGGGGCACGCACACGAGTCCAATCCGGTCGGGACGCAAAGGAAAAAAGCCTCACAGCTGACCAGTCAACTCGCCACCCAGCCAAAACAGACAAGGCCAGAGGAAATGAAGTTGGTGGAGATGGAGCACAAGGGATGTGTATATCTGGCTCATGAATCACAGCCTCTACTGTTTGTTCCAGAAACCAAACATTGGCCACAAGATTACCGAAGAATCGGTTTCCGCCCTTGGAGGACTCCATGTACGACTCACTGTCGACGTTACATCAGCTCATGAGTTATCTCCAACATGATTGTTTCACAATGTATTTAGCACTGCGTTTTTTTCCTTTTTTTTTTTGAGGCTAATTACAACAGCAGCCGAACCGAGAGCTGAGGAGAAAAGGAACATGCTGCAACAGCGCGAGGACTGCTCCGGCTTATACCTGCAAAGCCCAGCGAGAACAAATGAAAAGTGTGACTCACACAAGGTCAGGGGTTTAATAATGGATTACAGATGATCCCACTTACATAAAGGACTAGGATGAGCAAACAGTAACTCTCACTTCAGCTGTTTGACTTTTCAACAATGTCTCTTCAATCAATATGTACAGTAACATGGAGCTTAATCTCAGTGTTGACATACACCCGTCATCCACTTCATCAGAGCCCTCTGAGTGGTCTTTCCACTGATTGGACATCTAATGGGTCAACTATATCCATGGGTTGAAGTAACGTGATTTAAATTTTTAAATTTTTTTTATTTTGGTGTGGGCGCCCATATTGGGTTCTGGTTTCAGAGTGCAGCCCTAATGTAAATAGATGAGAAAACCAGATGCATTTATCTCATATGCAGCTCCTCCTCTTGCACTGGAGAGTGACTCACAACATTCAGAAGCACAGAAGGCCACTGGTTCTCTGCATTTGGGGGGCTAAAGTATCCAAAAATGACCATTATCCTCTGTTAGCCACATTAGCATTTTTGTCATTGGATCTAATGGAAAACTGGTAAATAATCTGATCCCAATGTCCCTGTGCTCTGAGAGCGGGAGAGATTCTTGGAGGATAATAATTAAATTATTTCTCTGAATTGGTTAAAGTTTAATAAGGTTGTAGTAGCATTTCCTCATCTGAAAATGTGAGTGATGTATCTGTGCCTGCAACAAAAAAATCCTCTGTAGGGCATAGTGTTGGTCATAAAAATAACGGTTTCTGCATTCAGCTATGCGTCAGCTGCAAGGTAAACATTTCCCTGTCAAATTTAGTGCAGTATTATTGGGTTTATTATCTATGATGTGCACTATGTAGGGAGCATTTGGGATGCACTATTTGGGATTCAGCCCAAGTTCCTCTACTGACGGACAGAGGCGAAGAGTGCACTGTTTACACACGTGATGCAAACAAAAGGGGTCAGTTATCTATATTTTTATTCCTTTAATGCTGAGAGAAACAATTAAACAACTTAAACAACACAGTTTTTACTTGTACCGCGACCCTGAAATGGAAAAGCGGAAAGATGATGATGATGATGATGATGATGAGTTTTTACTTGTGTGTTATAGTAATGTATGTTTACGTAGGTCCCCAATATTGGCAGCTACTATACACAGTGATGTTAGCTGCAATCTATAGGTTCAGTTAGAGAATGTAACTGTTGGTCAGCATTTATGATATATATGGTCATTCAAGAGCCATGGTCAGGACATAAAGCTTAAGAGTCAGGCTTGAAGAAGTTAGGCTTGTGTTGCACAGGCTCCATTCCTTCAGGGTGTCTCCTCTGGAGCTGGGCCAACAGCCTATGAAGATATCCCCTCTGTAAGTGTAATGTACATATATCAACACAGTGCTGGAAAATTCTCAGTAGAGCACTCAGTATCTTGAAAGTCACCAATGTGTCTGATTCAGAACTGTCAGACACCCAGGTGTATGTTACTGTGAAAAACAAGGGTTTGTGCTTATCCTTTTTTTCCATTCTCATTCTGTTTTGGAAAACATAGATTTGAAAGTTGGACCTGGATATTACAGTCAGGTCCTTGTATATATTTGACTGAAAGACCATTCCCAGGGTTCATACAGTGTGTACTGATTATTGTTTGCCCTCGTACATGTGAAACTCCAACTCATCAACCCATGAACCTGCAACCCACGCTCACCATAACCCATGCCTAAAGAACAGAGGACAGCCTTAAACATAGCCCATAACCCTAAACCTAACCCTAATCATAACTCTAAACCTTACCCTGAGCCTAAAACCCCACAATGTTAGAAACTGCAGTGTGGAGAAACAGTCTTAAGTCCCTAAAACTGTGTCTAAATTTTACACTTACCCTAAGCTCCAAAAAGATTAGAAACAGCTGGATTTCTCCAGTTTAACATTCACTCGCAGCTAACAGCACTCTTTCTGTAAGTTTTTTTTCAGGTGCTTAACCGACTGTTTATGTTGATTGAGCAAAACAGTGCCACCAGTGAACAATTAATGACTGTAAAATAACAACATAAAATTGTGGAGAAATATTACAAATGTCCAGGGTGCTAATATCAGTCGTACATGTACTAATGTTATTTGATTTTATACTGTTTTTTATACTCTAAAACAATCAACATTGATCAGCAATATATGAAAATAATTAAAAACCCTTGCTTTTATAGTTATTTGACCGTGCAGTTTGTGAGGTTTTGCCTGTGTGTAGAAGATGAGGGTTTATATCCCGGGCTGTCAGTGGAACTACTAATGTTTCAGGTTGCCTTGGGAAAAACTACATTTGTTTCCATCTGAAACATGATTAAATTGTCTGTCTTGATAAAAGACTCTGCTGTAGAGTGGATTAAGGTTAATTCACATTCAGGTTGCCGCCTTCTTCATGAGCCTCTGTCCCTGAATGTATACGTCCACTGACTGGTCTGTCACGCGCAGTTTGTCAGTCACTGGTCAGGTTCTAACCACTGGACAGATGCTGATCAGATATTATTTGGGTGATGGACTGTTTCAACACAGTAGTTCCTTGAATTTCCCCTGGGGATCAATAAAGTATCTATCAATCAATCAATCAATCTATCTATCTATCTATCTATCTATCTATCTATCTATCTATATATCTATCTATCTGTCTATCTGTCTGTCTGTCTGTCTGTCTATCTATCTATCTATCTATCTATCTATCTATCTATCTATCTATCTATCTATCTATCTATCTATCTATCTATCGTATCGTAGTGATACTAGTGCATGATGCACAGTGATGCTGATGGAGGCCTATCACCCAAAAATGTGCAGCTGACAAAGGTTTTTTTTCATCAGAAATTGGCAACTGATGGTTTACAGCCTAATACGTTATTGTAGAAATATGCAATGAAAAATTAGCATCATGTATGTTCTCAAATGTTGTTATTGACATCACACAGCTGGAATTTCTTGCACCCTCTCTCATGCCAGCTTGTGTTACCAGATCCAAATAACTCGTAGATACATAGATGTAATTGTGTTGACGTAGTATGATAAGATCAGTGAGTCACACTACAAGAATAATACGCCTGGGCCTTCATTCCCACGAGCCAAACTCACTGAGGATACACGTCTCAGACTTTGAATGACCATTATCTGTTCCCAAAGCTTCGAGGGGGGCCTCGGCGATAACACTTTTAGAGCAGGGCGGCAAAAGGTTAAAAGGAAAGATAGCTCTTGTCATCGTTCATCTCACGAGCAGGAGCAAGGCTCCACGAGAATGGCGCGGTATCTTTAAATAGTCAAGTGATGGAAGCGCAGCGAAGATAGAGGCCTAAAGAGGTTCGAGTCACAGTTCAACAAGCGCCGGTGCTGTCAGACTGCACTCGCCGTCACTATCGGCATCAAAGCCGGCCGGCTTCTCCCAGGCAATGGCTTGGAACCGCCTTTGAAGGTTGGCTGTAATTATTTTTCACACAATGAGCCGTGGGTGATGTTCACCTCTGCAAATGCTGTGTTGTTTGTGAAACAGCGCTGTGGGAAGCCATTCACGGGCTGGACGCGGATCATTCTTATGGAGAGCACAAACATGAGCGTTTGTTGTCGGAGATGCTGCTGGAAGTTGCAGAGGGTGAAGCTGGCGTTCCCGGAAGGCCCTGAAAGAGGCTGTTAGCATAAACAAGAAGCAAACTAGTGTACTTCATTACAGCTACACTTTTACTTGCAAAACATATTTTGCAATCTCCCCCCATCTTCTGATAGCTCTCACAAGAGCACCATTATGCAAGATTGTGCAAGCACAAAAAAAACAAACCCAACAACATATAAATAAATAAAATAAAATAAAATAATGGTAATGGCATCTGCCAGATCTGTGAGGAAAGCAGTCAGAACTATCATGAAATATGTGTTATAATAATCTACGACACTCTGAAACCATATTTCATCATTCTGGTTACGCTTGTCACTAGTCAAGTCCTGGAAGTTGCCTACGTTTATAATTGCTTTGGGGTTTAAGGAGCTGGATCACAAATTAGTGTCAGTCTACACAGTGTACACAGATCTAATGGGCCTGTGTAAAGATGTGGAGAATGAAAAGCAGAGAAGAATAACTCCCTACAATGTGGTACGTAATGGTTCAAAGCAAAATGACCCTCCCTCCACCATGAGATGAGGCGGCTGACTAAGTGGATGTCCTCCGTGAAGGAATTAAAAAAAGAAAAAAAAAAGAAACAAGAAACAGAAAGAAAGAAAAAGGAACTCCTCTGACTCCCAGATAATGTGCTGGTGTTTTCCTTAAGCAGCTCAGCGACACAAGCCCTACGAAAGGCAGTAATTATCCGGCTGATTACTATCTGCCGGCCCTGGGGCCAGACTGCGAGGAGTGCCCTGCCTAAATGACACTTTAATAAGAGTTTACAGGTTCACGTTGAGCCGACAACTCCAGCAGCACCCGGCCCACCTCACTCGCTTTCATCATCCCTGCCGAGGGATCTTTACCCTGACCCCACTCCAACTTCTTTTGCTTCCCTTGCCCACCCAAAACCTCACTGCTAATCACAGCCTTTGCTAAGTACATGCCACAGTGCAAAAAGGCA
>NC_089809.1:32686468-32693968 GCF_029633855.1 Hoplias malabaricus | reverse complement strand
GAGAAGAGGCCTGCAATATTGGCATAGCACTCAATATAACACTGTGTAAACAGTTAAATTACACTGTAAAAAAAACAGTGTAAAAAATTGTATTTACATTTTCTTAGAACTGAAGGAAGAAACAGGGTATTGCTATACAATTAACATGTAAATAGTGAGAGATGTAACATGTAAATGTGCGAATGGGGATTGATACATAGCCATACTGTGAATAAGTGACCTTTATACAGCCCTTAAAAGGTTATAGTGCAGAAAGGAGCAAGGAAATGGACAGCATTTGGGCTTGGTGTGTGATGAGTCTGAGGGGGTGCCACACTCCAGTGCTCGAATACAGGCTGATGAACTCCCCTGACCAACACACACCTTGTCACACACTACACCAAACATAAACACCAATACAGACAGAAATACATAATATAATGCCCCAAACCAACCTCCAAACCAAGAACCACAAACAAAAAGAAAACTCCAGAATGAACTCTCAAAAATCACAGAAGCTCTTCTAAGTATTTGACCACTTGAACCACACATAATGGTTTGTGTGTATAACACTTACAATAATGTTTTTTTTCAAAAAAAAAAAAAAAAAAGCTATCACGACAGTATTATATGAATATTTAAATACAAAATACGTCTCTTATAAACACAGTGCACAGTGCATTTAACATTGAAATAATGTATTTTTTCCCCAGTAAAGTCATGTAAAAATGATAGTTTTATCTATTTACAGTATTTCACTTTTATAAAAATTGTATTCAGAAATTTCAGAGTTTTACAGTATTTTACTGTCAAGATTTGGCTGTTTTTCACTGTGAAATTGTGTGCATTTTTTACAGTTGTAGCATGATATGTACGTGTTTATCACTATATACTATATGTATATATCTCTCTAGGAACAAATCATACTAGTTCAGAAGTGGTAACTTTACAGAATGAAAAATATATTAACACAGTGCACAGTGACCTTTTACCAATAATCTGTAAGAAGTTTGACCAGAGGGAGATAGGTCCCCCTTGTGAACCTTGGTTCCTCCCAAGCTTGCTTCCTTTAGCACTGAGGGATGTTTTCCTTGCCACAGTCGCCCCTGGCTTGCTCACCTGGGGGTTTGCATTTCATGTTAAAACTCCTGTCGTTACTGGATTTCTGTGGAGCTGCTTTGTGACATCATCAGTTGTCAAATGCTCTATCCAACTGAATTAGATTTGATTTGACAAACAATGTGGATACAGCAGACATCGTAAACGGAGGATGTATTAAAGTTATGTCAGATTTGTTTCTTTTTCTTTGGTGCTCATGTATTATTTGCTACTGTGAATAGGTCTATGTCACTAGATCAGCTTTGGCAACAGAAAGATGTGGAGTAGGGTTTAACGAGTGGTGTTTATGGGTTTAATTTGTTTTTTCAACTCAACCTGTGAGAATCCTCAACTGGAAAAACAAGAGCAGAGACACTGGAAGGAGGCACGGACAGAAGGGCATTTGGGGTGGAATCTCCCTTTAAGGAGTCTGCACTTGGATAAAACACAGCAAACATGAAATCTTTTGCAAAGCAAGACCAGATGTCACTGGTAAGAAAATTAAACCAAAAGAGTTAGAATGTAGGCTTAATTTCACAAGAGGATTTCACAAATCTAAAAGTGAGAAATTATTCTCATCATTGCTGCCATTAACTGAGACTTCTCAAAGCTAAACAATAGCAGGAGTAGTCTGAGCAGTGGCTGGAGCCTGGCCATGGCTCAGTGTGTGTAAATGGAGTCACTCAGGACGATTTACTGCCTCAGAGCGCTGGGCAATGAGGCTAAATCACACACACAAAGGAAAAAACAGAAGTTTTGTTGGATGTCCTGCTGCTCCCCAATTTGTCTGAGTACTGCCCTGACCAATAATTTATCACCCCTGCTGCGTCTCTGCCAATCGATTCCCGCCCCCTGTGCTCAGGGTCTCTGGGTCTCCAGCCATCCAGGGCTTCCCCCTGGCACTCTAGGGTCAGTTGGGCTGTCAGAGTGGACGCTGTGGGGGTCACTGGCCCCGGCAGACGGGACAGACTGAGTGCGGACATGCTGTATCTGATCCGTCTACACGCTGCCAATTAGGCCAAGCCAGTTTGAGCAGCGCTTACATTGTTCCCGGGTGTGTAACAGGGTAATGATGATTAGCCATAAAGCAGCATGGCTCAGCCGTTGGAGAGGAGATAACTCATGAGGTCTTAAAGTGACTTCACGGCTAGGAACCAAGTTTACCAATATCCTCCCACAGCCCCAATCTACTCAATCAACCAGGTCACATTTTGTAATGCATTTAAATTTTTTTTTATCTTTGAACTAGAGGTTTGCGGCTAATGCATGTATCAATGATGAAAGCTATTGTCACTGCTTATCGTTCTTCTAAAGATCTAAATCCACATGAAGTTCACTTTGACTTTCCTGTGTGATTACTGACACCATATGAAGTGTTTAGTATTAGGAAACCAATAACATGGATCCAAACACATATGCGTACGTAGTGTAGCCGAACAGCCTGGCCTCAAGTTGATATTGTACATATTTTACTAGAAGACCATTCCCAGGATTCATACAATGTTACGATAAAGGTACATTATTGTGACTATTGTAAACTACATTATTGGTTTAAAACACAATGGTCCTGGTGTTCCCTAAAGGTACATTACATTCTCTTCTCCAGAAGGAGAGGTGAATATAGGTAATCTCTCATTACAGAACTGTGTAAATTAATAATAATAAAAAAGAATATATATCCTGGTGCATATGAAATCAACACAATTTTAAAAACTATAGATTATAATTGAATATAATAGAATTAGGTACAATCATGTCCCTTATTAAAATGTACCTCTGAGGGTACCACCACAGTGACATTTTTTTCTGACAGTAATTATATTTTATAATCAAAATATCATTGGAATTTGTATTATGTGTAGCTTGTGTTTTTGTGGATGTTACTGTGAAGGTCTGGCAGCCTTCCACATGAAAAATCAGCTTTAAATCATCCACTAACCTACCCCTTAAGTCTAAAGGTAACACTAAGCATAACTTTACTAGCAAAGACCACGCCCAGAGAAACGTCGGAGAGGGGCAAACTCAGAAGGTTTGGGCTGGAGTTTGAGGTGGGCTTAAATGGTTAGAATGATAAAGGGGGGAGGTGGGGTGGAGACTTCACTTTAAACCTAAACCTCAACCTGACACCTAAACATAGACCTCAGAGGAGTTTTGGCCATTTTTGTGTACTTCTCATTTTGCCTTTATATTTAACAAAATGTATCGTGCCCGTGGTGTGCATTGTTTTTTTAGATGTCTCCTTTATTTGCACCCCTTACTGTATTCAGCTTGTAGTAAAGAGACAGTAGATTCCAAAAATTACAAAACTATTAAAATAAACACAGCACCTGTCCCATTTTGGGCATTTTCACTCACGTGGGAGCATGATTTTTTAAATCACATTTAAATGAATGTTTCTACTTTGTCTGTCCTCACAAAACAATGTCGAACATAGGGCATAGAGCCTGGACTTTCAACTGAAATTAGAGCCAGCTTTCAGTGTGACTTTGTCTCACATATCTCATCTTGAACTGGCCCTGGGGTTTGATCACTCAAGTGAGATCAGAAACTCCTGAGGGTTAACTCTAGACATAACTTTAAACTCCAAAGGTTCAGAAACAATAGTATTTGGTGCTAGCGTAATGCTAAAGCTAACAGCAAACTGCTGTATTTTGTAGCTCCTCTTTGTGTAAGCAACATAGAATAACAAAAAATAACTATGTATTTATTGAAACACAATGTATGTTAGGAAAATACCTACAGATATCATTTTTAATTTATGTCAAAAATTGGTACATTAACATTCAGAATGAATTTTGTCTGAAGACATATAATTATTTAAATAATAACCGTATATTAGAAGATTTAAAAGATGTTACTTCTTCTCCAGTGATCTTTATCTTTCAGTTACTGTAAAGAGCATATCACACTGTAGCTGGAGTTTAAAGAACTTGTAGCAGGGAGAATGAAGCCAAGGAGGTGGACAGCAGAAAAGAAAACAAACTAAAGAAAAAAAAAAAGAACAAGGGAAAGAAATTAATGACCCTTCACACATTGTCTGTTTCTTTTGTGGAGGCCATCAAAAGAAAGGCCGAGCGAGGCCTGCGGAGTGAGGGGGAGGGTTGGAAACACCATTAATATCAGGGCTGTAAATTCCACAAAACATTAACTTCATTACATGGCAATTACTAGCCATCAGTGGCAGGAAAGAAGACCCC
Source organism: Hoplias malabaricus (assembly GCF_029633855.1). Classification (NCBI taxonomy): domain Eukaryota; kingdom Metazoa; phylum Chordata; class Actinopteri; order Characiformes; family Erythrinidae; genus Hoplias; species Hoplias malabaricus. Next base: position 32,689,694 of record NC_089809.1, on the reverse strand, counting down.
ACTTTCTCATCCTTTCTCTTGGGCTACTCCTCCCTCCACTCTCTCTCTCTCTCTCTCTCTCTCTCTCTTTCTTTCTTGCTCTTCCAAAAAGGCCCAAAGGTCAAACCATTACATCGTCCAAATGAAATGCCCCTGACTTCCTGTGATCTATGGGCAGCCAGGTCCGGGAAGACGCCACTATTGTTCAGGTGTGTAATAATTAATGCAGCTTTGGGAGGGTCCCGTAGGAGGGGGCCACTGTCGGATTCCACACCCACCAAGTTTGACCCTAGCTGCCCTGGGAAGAAGAAAGAAAAAAAAAAACACCTCCAAAATACAAAGCAAAACAAAAAGAAAGGGGGTGAGGCCAAACCAGGCCGAAAAGCAAACCTGGTTCCTTTCACAACTCCTAATGAGCTGCAGATACGATACATAAACCATTACGGTCTTGTTCTCTTGACTTCTCCACGGCAGGATCAAAGACAGCTTATCTCTGCCTTTAAGTCTCCCGGTTACGCCCTGCGATGTAGCAGTAACACTTATGAGCAATATCAACACACAAGCTCTTTATTATTACACTCCTGATTAAATATGCACTTCCAAGCAAGGGAAGAAAAACAGAAGGGCGTCTCTGTGCACTACCACACTTACACACTCACTCACACACACACACACACGCACACACACACACACACACACACACACACACACACACACAAGCACACAGTAAGTATTCAGCGGCCTAAGCCCATCATACTTATCTCTTGATTACATATTATGAGGCAGCCATTCTTTCTGCGTGTGTGTAATTATCGGCAGCGAAATGAAAGCGTTTGTGTGTGATCTTTAAACAGGTGGGACTGCCGGAGTGTTTGTAGAGTGTTTGAGGCCCATTATTAAGTCATGAATGCAATATAATAACAGTGATACATTTTGACTCACACAGCCCTGAGCGATAAGGGCAGGCGGAGACACGGCAGAGCAGCCAATGCTTTGAAGTGCGCCTCAGGCAATGCAAGAGATTCAACAGGAAAAAATTAAGCACTTCTCTTTCTCTTTCTCTCTCTCTCTCTCTCTCTCTCTCTCTCTAATGGCTAACTAATACCAGTCTAGCAATTAAGGAAAAGAGAACATGCCAATACAAAGTGGTGCAGCTCTTCTCATTCAGACAACTTTACCACAATGCAGTCAACAGGCGAGATACGCTGGGTGGCAGAACTTTGATTCTTTATATTGCACTGGAGCTATAAGAGGCTAATGTTGCTAATGGTATTTATGCCATTTACATTTTATGGCATTTGGCAGACACACTTCTTGCATTCCATTTGAACTCAGATGTTGTTGTAAGTTCAGAGTTCCAAGTATTACATTTCAACAGGAATGCCTCCACTTGGAAGTCGGATTTCCTACTTGGAATCAGGAGAGGCTCACCAGCTCTGAGTTCAGAATCCAAAAAGACCGCCCACATATCAACCGTGTGTAAAAGCAGTAGTATTTTAGTTTATTAGCACTACTATTTATTTGTGTCTCATTAAACCAATCATTCACAAAATACTGTCCCACTGCGGTATGTGGATACGTTTCCCTGTTGTTTGGATGCAGAAAATATCAACTAGTGTCACTAACACCTGGGAACAAGCTAACAATGAAAACCTAGGGCACAATGCTTTGTAAATTTTTAACCGGAACATTATCATCTCAGGTCTGACATCATTCCCAGCTCCAACATCCAACTTGCAATGTAAATGAAATGCAGCAACGCACCCACAGTGACTTACAATTGGAATAATGTTACAGAGGCATGTGCATATGTTGCTATAGGAGTCATAATAGTGTCTAATCCTAATCCTTAACCCTAATCCAAACCCTAAGTTTAAGGTATGTCAAGGTTGGGATAGCTTAGTGGATAACAGTGTTGCCCTGTATCGGGGTACCTGTATGGGTAAACACACCATACTACACTATTAACTCTCCTTGGGCAAGACTCCTAATGCTACATTAGACTGCCTCCGTAACAGGCTGAAAAATATATGTGGCTGGGGATCGGAGTGTTTTCCAAAGGTATGTTTCAACATTAGAATAATGTATGGTTGTAGAAATGTCTGCTGAAATGTTCAATTTGATGTAGGTTGAGGCAATAGTGTGGCGATGTAGGCATGCATTCAGTGCTGTATGTTTCATAGCTCCAGTCAAAAATGAAAAGAATAAGAATCAGAGTAGAATCAGAGATAGCTGAATACAAGATACACAAGGCTTCAATACTGTAATGTTTTCCTTTTTTTTCAAAGTGAGTGCAAAAGCTTATCCAACGCATGGCTTGGAGCAGTAAATGTAAAGAGCATTAGTGACCCAATCAATATGTTAATTATAGTCCTATTTAGGGCGGCGCGGTGGTGCAGCAGGTAGTCCCGCAGTCACACAGCTCCAGGGACCTGCTCCTGGTGACTGTCTGTGAGGAGTTGGTGTGTTCTTCCTGTGTCCATGTGGGTTTCCTCCGGGTGCTCCGGTTTCCTCCCACGGTCCAAAAACACACATTGGTAGGTGGATTGTCGACTCAAACATGTCCATAGATGTATATGTGTGAGTGAATTTGTGTGTGTGTGTCGCCCTGCGAAGGATGTGCTTCAGGCTGTGTTCCCGCCTTGTGCGTAGTGATTCCGGGTAGGCTCCGAACCCACCGCGACCCTGAACTGGAATAGTCCTATTCATGTGATCTGTTTTTCAGAATGAGAACATTTTGTACATTTTCTGTTTCTCTAAACATATCATTTAAGAAGTGAACTGTTGCTTTGACATGTGCTCACAAAGTTTTAAATCTTGGTATTCAAACTTATTCTGAAGTGCACTATTATCCGTGCAGTAACATCACTGTAGTACTCTTAAACACTTGCACAACTAGCACCATTTTCATAGTATCTATCGCACCAGTGAATGCAATTTCAAAATAATAAGCCTTTATACTATTAGCTGAATAATGAGCCTCAAAGGCATAAAGGGGTTAAGGGGGTTAAAAAAGAAAGCAAGCAGAAAACAGTGATTTACGACCAGCTTAATATTTTTCTAGAGGCGTTCCCTTCTTTTCAGGAGGCTGGCATTGTGGGGCCTGGTGGCTGTCAGTGCTGAGGGAAAGCACAATGTTTGGAACAAAGTGAAGAGTTAAACATCAAACAGTGCTGCCTTCGCTCTGTAAGGCCCTCGCAGGCTGTAGCTGCCAGCCTTGTAGAAGTGGAGGAAAGCAAACCTACAA
>NC_089809.1:32623968-32681468 GCF_029633855.1 Hoplias malabaricus | reverse complement strand
CTGTTGACACAGATTATTCAGGTGGTGGTCCCCAGAGGGGATGCCGGTGGCTGAACTGCGCGTCTCTCTTTTTCTGCCCAAGCATAATGGCCGCCGGCCACGTCTGCTCGGCTCTGATAATGCAGCCCACCCACCCCCCTCAAACCCCCACATTACGCTAGCAAACACTTTCATTAGCCCCCTACCACACACACACACACACACACACACTTCCTCACAACAACATTCCTCACTCCTGTTCACTTCCATCTCTCGTGTCGGTCTTGTTTCCTCCCAACTGCAGATTTTCGACCGGGCCCTTCATCATCGCTGCGGCACAAAACCAAGCCTCAGACGCTCAAGTGTTTCTGACTTCTGTTGAACTTCCAGCAGTTGGAAGCGGCCAGTCTCTGGTCAGCTCCGCTCCAGACTATTTATTGCCTCTTTGCTGGCCACCGCAGTTCATTTTCAGCTTTGCGAGGCCTAAAACAGCAGCCCTGATTTTTTTATTTTTTTGGTTTGTTTTCCGAGAAGGGAAAACGATGCCGGATGCATCTTCGCTTGCAGCGGCACATCTGGAAACTGCGATTTGACCTTTATTTGTATGACCAAGCTCATCAATTTGAACAATAATTTACACACCCAGCTGAAACTAATGGGGAAGGTTTTTGGCAAACTCCACCAGCACCGCAATGCAAATCTCATCTCGTTTTTTATAGCGCAAACAGGAGAGCGCAGCCAATATAACTGCAGTTCAGCAATAATTCAAACCTAGAACACACTGCACGATTTTGCTCTCTGTTTTTCTCAGACACACACACACACACACACACACACACACACACACACACACACACACACACACATATCCATAAAATGCAGTTATGAGGCAAGACAAAGACTAAACCAATCCCCTTTGGCAAAGGTTCCTCCCGAAGGTTTCAGCACAGGGGGAATTCAGTCCTCAGCAAGAAAAGCCACATCTCCACTCTGCTGTGCCTGTTCTCAACCTCCAGCAAACTGTCAATTACCCACATCAAGCATTGCCTGCACCCTTATGTATGGCACCATTCTGACTGTTTGGGCACACCTGCAGTTGCTTAGATTTTTTCCTACTTCATTTTTCTTATCTTCCACAGTTTGGCAGAGAGAAGGCCTCAGTGCTGAATAACACTCACAGAGCAACTTTAGTCAGAAACACTGCCCTTCCACAAGCCGTTTTTAACACCCACTCCACCTCACACAGCGGACTGAGGCTCAGAGCATTAACCAGGATAGACACAGGCCCAAACGCATTTACGAGGACAGACCCTGCACTAGTGATGTTTAAAGAGGGACGTGCGGTGATTAGAATGTTGTCATGATTTTATTCCCCACCTCTACATTTCACTAAACTTCTGATTACTGGTGGGGTGGCTTCACTGTGGGAATATGTTTGTCATTTTTTTATTAAGCATTCGTAAGCTTGCAAGATGGTGGATTTCTGGGTGCAACATAAAGGCATTATATTGAAAGCATGATAGTTTAAAGTCATAATATCAGTGCATATACTGTCACAACAGTGGTATTTTCCACTGTCACTGTGGTGGGGCCCTAAATAATGTCTTAGTACATTTAATTCAGAAACGTAATTCTGTGCAATTATTTTAACTATAGATTTTCAACCTCAGACATTCATATATATATATATATATATAATATCTAATATGAAAACATTCAGATATTTGGAATGATCCTTTAGTCATTTCTGTTCATCGTTGTGAGAAAAATAACAAGACTGAAAAAAAGGTATGTACTTGGAACCACGTATTTGTACTAAATCACTACTAATATGTAATTTAAATTGTATAAAGTTAGTTACAACTACAGTACACTGAGTATACTAGTCTATCACTCTTCTAATTCAGTTAAAGTACATTTTTTGGAGCTGCCTAATTACAATCTAAATACACAAAAAGCTTGCCTAAATTATTAATACAAATATTTTAAAAATAAATAAATAAATAGAAGATTTTCTATTTAAAAAAGTCATTAACACAAACGAATCAGTAACAAAAAATGTAACAGTATATAAGGCATGTCAAATTGAATACAATTTAAATTACATATTAGTAGTGATTTAGTACAAATCTTTAGTTCCAAAATAACAAAAAAAAACTAAGTACATCAACACATTTTATATAGGTTTTCTGTTTTTTTTAAAAATGGCATTTTACAGTTTTCATTGAAAATATATCCAAGTGTGGCATGTTTGCCTCTTTCTGCTGAAGTCTGGTTACTGTAACTACACACTAGGGGCCCTAGATTTTTCAAGGATTTTTCTTGGCATTTAGCTGCATGCTAACACAGATGCTAATGGCTGTTGAGCAGGGGAGCCTGCTAACATCAAGTGAGGAAGCCTTTTATCATCATTGCTGCCATGTGTTTAGCGCCCTATTAATACCATTGCTAGCTGCTGCTAATGTCAACAGAAGAAATCTGTGTGACTGTAAGTGACTGTAAATTTAGAGAGTTTGCTTAAATTCTGTTGTTTCAGCGCTGTTCACCTGCCCTCACTGTTCTGTGCTTTTTTTTATTTGTGTATTGCAGTGTCTTAGTTTGTATTTTGATGCTAAATCGAGAAAAGTAAAGAGGAAGAACCCAGCACTTTTGGAACATTTGCTGGAAAGAACAAATGGAGTACAGATTTATTTAAATTAATCTGATCACGATGTACCTTTTTAAAAAGATAATTATGTCTCAAACATATTATTGAAGTCCAGTATAGATGAACAACTCCAAAGATCAGGCAGAAACATGAGCATGTTCCATGGAATGTAACCACAGTGTTGCAGTGGTAAAATTAAACCTATGAGTTAATATTCATTCTTATAATCATTGTTGTAAAGTCTGACAGGTCTGATGCCTTGTGTTAGCCAGAGGGGGGTTAAATCCTCACAGATTTGGGCTGTGGAGCAGTGGAACTGCATTTTTTTTAGAGGAGTAGAACACAAAAGTGGGCAAACTACATACTCCTTCCCTTGATTGAGCAGGTGTCAACAAATTTTTGGCTGTAGCTGACAGATGTGCAATCAGGTGTGTCTAATCCTCAGACTAATTTTTAGGTTTATAAAAGACTTTCAGACATTTGACTGGTTGTGTATGATGGGAACATTCATCCCCTTAATTCCTTTCCGTTTAGAAAAGCTCTGCGTGTTCTGTTGGAAGACGCCTCCACACTCGCGCTTCCTAATAGTCTGTGTAACACTTTATCCAGATGTTGATACTTTGAACCCTTGTTTTTCGACGGGGATTTGAGCGACAAAGACGGTTCTGCCTGAAACCTTGAAACGTCTGTCAAAACCCAGACTGTCATTTTACCGTTCGTTTAAGGCAATGGTCAAAAATCTGGGTGTAATGGTAAAGCCATTTTGCGCTGTCCAATATGTCGTTAAATATGAGGTTTACATTTTTCAAGGCTCTACATGTAAATTTATGCAACTTGTTGGTCCTTTACTGTGGACACCCTTGGTCTTTACTGCAGCCAGCACTCTCCTCAGAACAGGTCAGTCTTAGAAGTTGGTTGCATTTTTGACTTGGTTATGATCCAAGTAACCCCAAACACTGAAGACCAGATGTTCTGACATCACCAGCCATTTGATTTGCAAATTCTTCTTATTTTAGCTGCTAAATGGAGCAAATATTTTGACCACAGCATATCGCAGAAGTATCATTCAGACCCCACAAATTGTCTTGTTTAAAAGGGATATAATACATCTCATGACGTATATTCTAGTATATATAGTCAGAGATTTGGTGGGCTTCCTGTAGCAATTTTTTTTTTCAGAAACACTTTTTCCACCCTTCAGTTTTCTTTTAATTACTCCTTCTAGAAAATTAGGAACATGCACTTAATAGCTTTTGAAAATTTAACACAGACATTTAAGTCTCCCTTATTTATTTATGACTTAGTTAGATATATATTATATATAGTTATTTATAACATGCCCAATTTCAGGCTCTGCGACATGGTCCTAAATAGTAAGGACAGGACTGTGTTTACTATTGGACTACTTCAAATTTGCCTCCAATAAAACACTCAGTAAATGGACTGTAGACACCAGCTGATCTAGGCTTGAAAGCACAACCCTTTCCAGCCCTTTTTCAAGTATATCTTTTATCCTGTTTGTAAGAGTGCATAATTTCCAAAACATTTGACCCACAGTGTACAACAGTGTCTGTATCTCCTCCCTGATCTGGTGGAAGACTTCAGCTCTGCAGCAGAAACACTGGAAAATACCACGACACACAGAGCCCTATGTCTGAGCCATGGCAGTTCTAAGTCAGCCAAAGTCCAAGCAGAGGATTAGTCCATGCACAGACGCTCAGTGATGGAGTGTGTTTCTGTAGGTTATAGAAGAAGGCTTTTAATATAAAGGTAAACGTACCATTAAAGGCAAAGAGAATTTCCCCTGTTCATCTGGTATTGTTGTAGTAAAGTAACCCCGGCATCTCTGGCTGTAATTGGCCTCATTGGGTGGGGATAGCTTTCCTGATTTGACAGCATGAGTAATACAGTAGGAAACTAGTAGTGAATTTTCTTTCAGGAATGCTGGGAATACCACAGTGGGATATATGCCTGATGTGGCCCTGCTGTGTAGAACGTATAACACAGATCTCACAGTTATTGACAATAATGTGGTCAAATCACTGCAACATGAAATTCTGAAATTGCTGGTTCTGCTAATGGTTTGAGGGGTGATCTTCCAGACGTATTGGCAGCCTTGTTGTATCAGATTGACCTCACGCTGAAATATTGAGTGAAATTGAACCTTTCATTGGGGGAGGATTATTAAATGAGATGCATTTCCTACTATCAATGAGCAAAGTGTGGCAATTATTAACATTCCTATAATTAGGACTCATTCATTCATTCAGAACAAGGCAGGTGCACACTCTGAACATTGTGTCAGACCTTCACAGGGCATCGCACACTTACCTAGTCACATTCATATCAACACTTTGTAAATACAGTAATCCCTCATTTTTTCGCGGGGGGAAGCGTTCCAAGACCACCCGCGTAAAACGAATTTCCACGAAGTAGAGGAAAGATATTTTTTTATGCATTTAACAAGTATTTGGACTTTTAAAACCCTCCCTGTTACTGTTAACAACCCACCCTTTGCATTAAACGGTCATTCTCCAATGTTTTTCAGCTGGAACTACATGTGATATCCTACCAGTTTCTTTAAAAGAGTAATTCCTAAGCTGTGATTTAGGGTAAGTAAATTTCACTCGGATGTGGACATGAACAGTACATTTACTGTACGCAAGAAATACTTACGTTTTTCCACGATATCTATGATATAGCAGCCATAAGCCCCCTTGAAAAAACCCACGAAGTAGCGAATCCGCGAAAGATGAACTGCGAAGTAGCGAGGGATTACTGTAACCCCTGAAAGAAATATCTTTGGAAGCCATTTTATGATTTGGTGACACTCTTTTATTTTATTGCTTGTTCATGAGGCTATATAACACCTATATAAACCTTTAATGACTAGAGACATACACAGACAACCATGAAGATGTATTCCAACAGGATAAGCCTTTATTAACTTATACGTAGGCATTATGTGGATTTTTGTTATCAAATATGAATGTATAGTTTCTCTATTTGATCTAATCTGGGTGCACAATAATACTGTGATTCAAACACGTTGGCTCTGAAAAGGTTATTATTATTATTATTATTATTATTTTATGCATAATTCCGTTAAAAAATACCCAGCTTCTTCCATTTGGCCCTTGGTGATCTTCCTCTCAGGCCACCGTACTTCAGCTGTTAGAGAAGTACAGAAGTCATCTGAAAGTCTGTGCTTTGCAGTGCTGCAAAAGTCTTCACTTCTAGGTGAATGAGTCAGGGCCCTTGGTCCTGATGGTTAAGGATGCATGCTTTTTCACACTGTTCCCTCCTCCGCTCAAGAAAAAGTTTGCGTGTCAAGGAGAGTGTGGGTGTCAAAATATATGAGGGAAAAAAAACAGTAAACGACAGTGATAAAAGCTTTCCTGCATGTGTGAATCCTCACTAAATCTGTTCACACCATGAGAGTTAAACTGCACACATGCACTGGTGTGAAGTACTTAATGTCATAATGGCTAGTGGGATTCACTCACACACACACACACACACACACACACACACACACACACACACACAAACAGGCACAGAAAGGCACTTCATAAATCTACAGAACACATCCACCTCCTTAACCTTTTAACATGTCAACACCCTGCTCTCCTGGGACCCACTGACAGTAAATAAAAACCAAACATCTCCTCCGCATCCGCGCATCCTCATTTACTGCATGGAATCTGAACTATTATCTCTGCCCTGATTTCAAAACCCTAAAGCTTCCTTTAAAAAAAATATTATGAAAAAATTACAGTTAATTCAAAGGTTTTTTTTTTATAACTCTTTCAATTTTCTCCCGTTTATGATTCTTGTTTTTTTTTCCCCATGTTCCAATTCATATTCTGGATGTTACACTTCTCAAACGTCTCATTTGAGGTTAGATTTCTATGCATTGTCACATGTGAACACATGAAACACACTGAAAAAACTGATGCTGTGCAATTTCAGGCACAAATCCATTAATCGCCAATGTTCAAAGACAACTATGTATCTCCTTTTTTAAAGTGTATTTTCAACATCACTTCAACAGATCAGCTGCTCTTCTTACTGTGTGTAACATCCACCTTTAATGGCCCAATATTAATGGTCCAAGATTATTTGGATTTTAATCTCATTACAACGCCTTGGATAAACTTTGAAAAGGATTTCACCCTCCTCTTTAAAGTTATCATTTAGGAGATTGGAAATTTCCGTGAGGACATTGTTCACATGAGGTCTTTTGTTTACTTGTGAACAGCTGAAAAAATACACTGTGTTTGTAGCTGTTCATTTGTTAAATTAGAGACCTTTTGAAATGGGTGAAAGTGCACACGTCCACAGCTTTCCCTCCACAGTCAAATGTTGTAGAATGAAAAGAGTGTATTTGTCCATTTTCCCTGCTCTGGAATAGCCATTGTTGGCGTGGCTGAAACGGAGGCTTTTGGCGTGAGATCCGGAAATCGCAGTATCCATGCTCTGGCCCGTGTTCTCCGGATGAGGTTCCTTTCGCTTGATGGATTTGTCAGCGAGAAAAACCAGATCATAGCTCTGCCGCTGTCCAATAATGCATCAATTTTTTGATTCCGAATAAGACTCCGCGCTAAGGCCCTCTCTTATCAGAACGCATGTCCATGTCAGGCCCCCAGATTTAACCACTGCAAAATTCCTCAGTATTCATCCAGCTGAATTATATGGACATTTACAGAGTCCAATAGCTGCGGGGCTGCACCTCTCTCAATAGCGTTCTGTACATAAGCTTAGCCCTCTAGTCTGGCATAGGCAGCCAGCGCTTATCCATGTTAACAGAAAAACCTTCTAAGACAGGATTAGTAGGGAAATGGGGGCTAGCGAGGGGGACAGTCGGTCCCTCGGGACAAACCGGGGCCTTGGTGACTGGGGCTGAGGAATCATCATCAAATCTGGTTAAAAGGGGTGGGGGTGGGGGTGGGGGGGTATTTATTTTTGTGTGGGAGGGTGGGTGGGGGTGGTATTTGGGACACTACACACACAGAGGCCGAGCTGACCACACTGAGACTCTGTCTTCTGAATAAAATCACTCAGTTCAGTTCGGGCTTTTCCTACTACAAGACATGGTCCCAAATCAGCTTTCCACAACCCCAGGGCACAGGCTGACGGACACAATGTCAGGAACAAAAACTCCACCAAGAAACAGTGAGACGGACCCAGACTCAAAAAGAAGAAGTAGAACAAGTTTACAAGGAGGATTAAACAGAGGCGCTGGGATGGTAGAGAGGAAAAGATCCGCCCGAAGAAAGAAAACCTAATTAGTCGATTACAAGAAAACACAAAACCAGCTCCGGCCGGAGTAGCCTTGTGCAGTTCTGAATGGATCTTATTACAGCGGAAGTGCTACACCCAACACAACAGCAACACAGGCACTGGAACAGAGGGGGAGTCGGACAAATCCATAAAAGCACCGGAGAGCCGAAAAAAAAAAGGCATCTTGACTGTCAGATATGACCTTCTGCTTCTCGGAGGAGTCTCAGAGTCTCCTTTATGGGTTAACCATCCTTAATGCGTTATGTATGCCTTCTGTGGCACTCTTTGCATAAATGATACCAAATAATTGGGATTTATAAATTATTCATTGTGTATTAATGCAGGTGAAATGGCTTCCTGGCTTGGAGTGCTGTCTGTCGTTCAAGAAAATAAAAGAAAGGGGAGAGAGAGAGAGAGAGAGAGCGAGAGAGAGAGAGAGAGAGAGAGAGAGAAATCAGAGACACTTGAGTGTGAAAAAATATAAATACCCGACAAAAACACATGCAATAAAAATGTATGAGCTGCAGGCGGCCAGGCGTGTGTTTTAAGTTCTAATGTGGCGGGGCTCTAAAGGCAGCGCCGGACAAAGCTGCGTTTTCCTTGGACAAATCCAGATTTCACTTCTTTCCCATGCAGCAGGTTTGGTCTTTGGGATGAAAACAAAATGAAGATCTTTCAAGTTACATTTATTTATTAATATATATTGTTCATTATTCACATTTATCATATATTTATTAAGAACCGTGTTAGCATCACATTGAACCAAAATATATTTTTATATTTATTTGGAAAATTACAGAAGCTCTAATGCTGTACTGGTTTTAATCCTGAAATATGTCACTTATTTTAAACGTCTCTTTTACACCTGAGGCATCAGAGCTGAATTACTGAAGGTCAAAAATATACACCACAGTGTACCATATGGTTTATCTGTCTGAAGTCATCTTTAATTACAGATAATATCCATAATAGGCTCATGATGAATATCGTTGTATCTCCCACCTTTAACTCCACCTGAAATACACAGTAACAAATACAGAACAGTCATGGCTCTCTCTGCAACAAGAGCTGCTACTGTATCCAGTTCACAAGCAGCACTTAAATAGCAGCACAGTCTGGAGAGTTTGATAACTCCTCCAAAGAGGCCTGTGTCATTTTCTAATTTAGTCTAGTCCAGAAAAGATAGAGGGGAGAGCAAGACGGGGGGAAGAGAGAGAGAGAGAGAGAGAGAGAGAGAGAGAGAGAGAGGCAGACAAAGGGCCTTAAGCGTCTCCTGTTGCGGCTGATGCGAGGTGAAGGTGGTCAGTGATGGCGTAGCGTCTGCTCTGGGCTTCTCCCAGAGTTCCCCTTGCACTGGCCTTAAATGCTTCGCATTATAGCAGTCATTACAGGGCTCTCATGACCCCTCGCTTTAGCACATAGTGACCTGCACATCTGAAACCGGAGGGGGGGGTGCAATGGAGAAAGGTTTGGACAGATAAAGGCCCAGGCCCCGGTCAGTGTTAGTGCGACATAATATTTCTTTTGGCCAGGGGGAGGAGGAGGAGGGGTCAGTCGCACTGGCCATACATCATCACTAACTTATTAGATCTCCAAGGCAATTAGCCGAAAACAAACAGGCCAGACAGAGGCGGCATTGAGGCCCTGCGAAAGGGAGTCAGGAGGGGTGGAGGGGGCAGAAAATAGCCCGTGGCAGTGCACTACGGTAGAGCCGCATCAAAGGGCAGCCAATGGCATGGGCCAAAAGAAAGCATGGCATTGTTGCGCTGTAACTCCTATACAGTAGAGAGGCTTAGAGCGTCATTTTGCCGCTGATTCAGGTTACAGGCCATCTCGCCCCCTTGAATAATGGGCTTGGTGGAAAGAACTTTTCACCTGAACACTATATGCAGTGTGCAGCATGGTTAGTTTAGGATTAAAAAGAACTGCTACACCCCCACACCCCAACCTTCCTCTCCCAAGGGCGTACTGGGCCGGCAGTCTCCTGTCATTAAGGTCAGAGGTACATCTTGATGCTGCCTGCTCTCGATGGCTACAACAAAACGAGCTGCAGAAATCTTAAACCTTCACATCCACCCCCCCGTCCTCCATTCTGAAGGAGGGGTACAAACTTCCTCGGGTAATTGTGAGCAATAATTACAAATTGTCTGCGAATGAGGGCAGGCGAGAAAAAAAGTACCCCGGACTGTGTTCACCCACATTTCACGCATCTTTGTGCACCCAAGATTTTCAAACATACACCTACAACTGTACCTTCACAGAAGGAAACACATGGAGGTTTTTATCAACACATCATTTCATAATGTGATGATGGCCACGGAGTAAAAGGGTTTGGCTGAGCACCTGAAGAATAGCTTCATTCCTGGTGATTTTCCTGCAGGGTTTTTATTGCAGTTCCGCTCTTATCCATGTGGCTTTCACATTCAGATAGTGAAGATTTCATGTGTCAAATGAAGGGTTCATGAATCATTCAAATATGGTCAGCATAGGGTATTATCATCAACAGTGACAGGGACCATGTTTCCTAAATATTAATTGATTAAATTAAAAGTGCTGAATAGACAAACACAACAAAAAACTCAAATACATTTCAGATTAGTGTAAGACGTTTGTTCAGGGACAATTAAAAAATTTAAAGGTTAAACCGTGTTTATTAGATTATTAGCAACAATCAAATATATATAATATATATATATATATATATATATATATATATTAACTAACTGTTCAGTGTAGAAAGTAGTTGGTTCTGAGTCTGGATACCATTGCATTACTGTATGTAGCTGTGTTTTAAGTCATATTAATGAGACAATATATTAAGCATAGGACCTTTTCCCAAAAATCCTAATTCACCACTGGTTAAGATTAGAGCTTGAGGCAATTCTGGCTGACTTGTTTTTAATATTCAAATATATGTGTGTACAAATGTATAAATATGTGTGCTACCTTCAGTATCTTTTCTGTTAAGGAGCTCATTTAAAGAGAATTTCGATGGTGCTTTAGTGACATGGCTCACACTTGTGTCGTTCAGTCCTATGTAAATTGTTATGTGTAGAACCTTGGTCCGGGAGAAACGTTTGTTCTCATTTCACTGTGTATTGTGCCCACTATAAATAGTTTGGAATTTAAATAAAAAAACTTGAGCATGAACCTTAGCATCTACAAAATTATCAGAAAATATTTTCAGAGTTGGAACAGGATGTATTTTGTCATAACAGTATTTTACACCTTAAGTATATTAACGCCTTTGTAACATTCACTTTTAAATATAATTGTCACTCAGTGAGATCAGGATAAAATGCTGTGTGAGGAATGGACTAATAACAAACGCTCCAAAATTACTAAAATCTTTTAACATTGACTTTCACTGAAACTTAAGAAGGTTTTTTTTTCTTCTCCTGTAAAGTTAATATTTTGGGAGATACATGGTTTTAATTGGACAGTGAGATATCCAAACAATGTTTTTACTCTTTGTTCTAGTCTTGTATCTAATGACTAAAAGGAAAAAAATAAAGAAAATAAAATATTAATAAAAAAAAAAACTTAATATAAATTGTGTCTTATGTTTATCGAAAGATGTTAGGCTTTTTAATTTTAGATTATATCAGTTTATTCCTGAAACTGGTTCATTTAATACCTCTAGACATTCATTTTATTTGGACTTATGTGTATCAGACTGTTCCAGTGAAAATAAATAATTATTGTATCTACAGCATAAATTTGCTAATAATTTAATAGTTAGTTAATAGTTGCTAATAATTTAATAAGTTTCTTAAGAATCATCTAACATTTACAACACTGGTTATCATGTTGTAGTTTCCTGTTTCAATTCATCTATGTGAAAGACTAAAGCTAAATACTATTACCCATCAACTAAAATTTGAAATAAACAGGGCTTAGTAGCATAGATTGTAAGTATTTCTAGTGCTAGCTTTAGCTTATCTTGTCTAAAAGCTCCACACCTTACAGAACTTTACTTTCTTGCTAATGCACCACTAATACTGTTTTAAATGATAAAATCATTAATCTGAGGAAAGTGAATTTGACTGCCTAATTTTGCGCTAGTTAGCTTTAGTGTGTTGGGCAGCTAGCCTTTTTTTCTTAGCATTATGTTAGCATTATAGTCAGCTTTACTCAACTGTACCACTGTTAGCCTTTAGCTGCATAGCCCTTTTCTTCTCAGTCCATGGGGACTGATGTCTGACAGTATGAAAGAAAATAAAAGTAAAAAACAAGTGATTGTTTGAAATTTGGAGATAAAACCTGCCCCAGACTCTAAACCAGTGTTTAAGGCCATATTTGTTGTGAGTCTGTACCTTGTAAATATGGCTTAATGTCGTATGTGTGCCCTGTAGTGTTTTTAGGTGGATTATTAACCACTATTTTAAACTAGTATTAAGCAATTATATCACTGCAGTCATGTTAAAATAATTTTTGTTATTGTTGCATTGTAAATGATATGAAAATATCAATAACAGGATGGGTGGACATTTCATTGGAATCACTTTTTTACCATAGCACTGGATCCTTATGGCAGTACTATATTTAGATGTTAAACACCTCTTGGAAGTGGCTTGTAACTCACTCACTCACATTTAGGAGATGCACCACACTGGCTGCTGATTCTCCCTTACTCACTCATGTTTAGGAACTGTTCCATAAGGGGGTGCTATTCATAGCTTTGCATTTGTGATTGTTTCCTAAATTATTGTCTAATGATATTATATTTTCACACAGTGTTAAAGCTTCTGACATAAACAGATGTGTAAGGTTCTGATCTGATACTGAAAATGAATTGGATGTACACTGAAGCGTAGCTGGTGTATGTTGAAGAATGTAATATGAGAAGGCGATGTGATTCTAGAAGCCATTGCTGAAGCAGCCCTGCTGTCTGTGTCCTCTCTCTGAGCTGGTGTTGAGGTGTAAGGATGATTAAGTTTGAGCTGCTCAGGGCTAAACTAGCTCCTGTGTGGGTTCAGTGGGTGGGTGCAGTGATATGATTGGGGGTCTGGGGCCTGGGGCCCAGGTTGGGGCTGTAGTTTGTTGCGGTAATTTGGATGCAGACAGACAGATGTCAGGTGGAGCGTCTCCAGGTGGAGATTATCATGTGTGAGTGACGCATGCAGGGCGTCGGTGCGGGCCGTTAGCCGCTCTCTCGCTCGGCCCGGCTGCGTGCCGGTGGTCCGACAGATGGCTGAGGGGGCCGCGGCTGTCACACAGCTCCACGCCAGGTGCGGACGAGAAACACAAGGTGTCAGGAAGCAGGAGGGAAGCGAGCGCTGTCCTCAGCTCGTCAGCTACAGCCCCGTCCGTCCACCTGCGCCGGCCCCGTGCGCTTAGGGTCTGTAACAAATGGTTTTTTTTTTTGTTTGTTTTTCTTTTTTTGACCATCAGTTCACTGCTTCTCTCTCACATAGTGCTTCTCCTTCACATAGAAATGTGCACAAAGCTTTTTGAGACGTTCTGCTCCAAGGCTGAAAGTCATGGTTGGGTGAAAACATCAGATTTGCACAATATTTCCCCTTAAATGAGCTCCAGCAGCCAAGGCATGTTGGGAGACCAACGTTCACCAATGTGACGTTATGAAGCTAATGCAGATAAGTAACAGAAACTTTTATCCCAGCAATTAGCATTGTGTGTATTATCAAAAAAATTGCCTTTAGTGATTTTTATAGTCAAACAGTTAAATAATTTGACATAGTTTGAGGCGAATATGAGAGGATTTATGCATCTAATCTGTGTGATGCTAATTGCTAAGATATGTGTGCTTCATATCTAGAGTCCAGTTGGATAAAAACATCAAATTTTGTGTCTTATCACATGAATATGCCGTAACCAAACAAGGCTTTGCTGAAAGTTGCAGAAATGACGAACTGATATGACCCTCACACACAGATTAGAAACATGCAATTGTCTGTGATTGATTTACACAAACTAGCATGTCGGTCATGGATTAAAGGGATCCTAAATTAGCCTTCGAACAACCCCTTGTGCTACTTGTGTTTGCTTCTGCTTGACAGCAGTCTTCGTCCCAGAGCATGAGGTCACTGGGACACGGGCTAGACTACACATCAACAGTAGACACTGCTATCACGGAAGAAGACGAAGAAGAAGAAGAAGAAGAAGAAGAGAAAGGAGGGGCAAGAAGGGCTGAAAAAATGGGAGGGGGACGAGTTTCATCAGAGTGATCAGTTTCATGTGAGTGGTCACTGGAATGCTGGAGTTTGGGCCCTGCGTTTTTCCCACAAGACTTCTTTTTTCCCCCTCCTTTTTTTTTTTTTTTTTTTTTTAATTTGTTCTTCATTCTCTCCATGGATCTGGTTACTGGACACGATATGCTGAATTACCTGGAGGATCAGTGGTGCCGGCCTGGGCTGAGAAGCGGCGGCTTGAGAACCAAAGTGCGGATCAAACCTCTCCGTTGTCGTTTGTCTTATTGTCTGCAGATTGCTACGGTCTGCTGTATCTGCTGTGTCTCTGAAGAAGAGCTCTCCAGCCGTAACAGGCTCCATCATCATCATCATCACGATGTGGCTGGAATAAGGAAAAGCCAAGTAGCAGTCTCCAGGTCTCCAGTGTCCAGTCCAGACGTCCTGTAAGCCTACTGAGACCTGATCAACTTCCCTCACTGATACAGGGGCAGGACTTAAAGGCCATGTCATGAGTCCAAAACTGCGGCATATATCTTCTACAATAGCAATGATTATTAAGTGGGCAATTACGAAATGAAATATATTTTCATCAGAGCACACTTGTTGCTTTTATGTAACTCACTGGAAATTCCATAGAAAATTTGTGGATAGTTGTGGTCAAATATATATATATACTTGGTTAATTGTATTAATGCTAATATGTTATTTATATACATATCCTCTACAGACTTCAGCCCAGTGTAATGCAATCACTGTTCATTTGCTCAATTCAATATATTGGAAACAAATAAATAAAGCCATGGCATTTTGTAGCAAAGAAACATTTTATTATTATTATTATTATTTGTTATATGTTAAACTAATCAATTAGTATTAACAGCTTAGGTATTCCTAGACACTGATTAATATGCTAGAAATTACTTTACATAAACTTCCCTGCACAAATATACAGAATCAGACAGAATTCACACAGAAAATAAACAGAGTATGTAAGATAATAAGGAGTGGGCTTAATTTTCATAAAACTGCATGCTATTAAATAAAGGCCTAGAAAAAATAAGATGCTACTGTTAATGAATATGTCACATATTCTATGTCATAGTCTACCGTGTGGTCTAAAATATCATAACAATAATAATCCCAAACTCTTTTGTTAATAAAGTAAAGCTTAACAGAAAACTAATGCTAATAATCTTATGACTGTATGTGTTTAGCATTATCTTCAGTGTCGGAGGTGAATTAACATAGGCTTTTATTTTGACATTTCCTGTGTTTATAGTTCCAGTGAATGAGCTGGGTTTCTAGGATTTTTAACAAGCAGTGAAGGCTAACATACATTTGCTAGCATCATGCTTTGAGAAATTAATGCAAAATGCGTCTTGAAGTCAGTGCTCATTCCTATCAAAATATACCATTTAGTCTGCTAAAATAATGCTTCTGTAAATGTCTAGAAACACCTGTCTTTTTTTCATAACTAAATTACATTCTCATCCTGATCACTGCTAGTTATTCTGACCAGAGACAGCTGGGCTGTTGTTTTACTTCAAAACCCGCTGCATGTGTGCGGAGTGAGTGCTGCTGTAAACTGCTACTTGCAGATGTTTAAGAAAATACTAGGTAATAATGTGTTGAAGGGAAGTATATTTCTATGCACATCTATGTTAGGCTAGATCAGTTCTGGTATACACCTGTTCTGGGATCTATTGGTTATGTGGAATGCTAACTAATGCTAAATTATACATTGTGAAATATCCAAGCTACAGTCAGTGGCTGCATAATTGTGGCTGTTCATAAAACATGCAGCCTGTCTTTAAAATGGTAACTTTACAAGAGAAGAAATGTTCTCGAATCCCACAACATAATTAACAGCTGGAGTTCAAATGCAGAAAACAAAAATTGAGATATTTGGTTTTATTTGGACAACTACAAAAGTAACCTTTTGTAGGATTAGTTTTGGAAATTAATTTTTAATAAAACAATAACAAATAAGAGTTATCGCCAGGCTTAGTTGTTAGCATGCTAGCGTAATCACCCCAACTTCCGGCCACTTTAATTACAATATTGGAAATCTTACTGTAACTGTAAGCTAACTGTAAATAAATAGAAGGACTTTACTCACTCAAATCAACATTTTTCAGGAGTCAAATATGTGTAGATTAATGTACAAGACTTGCTTGACTTTGAAAGAAAATATGTTTTTAGATATAAATTTTTTTGTTTAAGTAGGTGCCAATACTGCTAAGATTATTAGCGTCCCCTAACTTCGGCCACTTCCCCTGCTTGTGACAGTCAGACGAGACAGTTGCTACCACATTCAGTGGTTTTGAGAGGTTCACAATGAGATTACATTTGTCCTGTGTTAGTATCCGTACTCTACATGTAAGGATTACAATGGCGGTAGATTTTTCCCTCAGAGAAAAGGAAGCTAACCGCTATGCTAACTTTTACACTGAAGAAAATATGTCACAAAATGGAAAAAATGTGTTGTGTTCCACATGCAGTTTTGCACACAAAGAATTACAACACTGTTAGAGATACTTAAATATTATTTAGATATGTGATTTCTTGTAAGATTGATGTTTAAATTGATGTTTTAAGGCTTGATCTTATGTTTTATTGTTTTACCCAATGCGTTGTCGAAGAGAGAGAGCGGAATTGCACCATATACGGCAGTGGCCGGAATTAGGGGATGGTCGGAAATAGGAGGAATACTGATAGCAATGTAACTCTTATTAGGTGCCTATAGGAAATATTGTCTTTGCCTGAACATTGCAGTAACAAAAAGTTCAAAACTCAATATTTTTCCAAATAGACTGAGGTGGAAATGTATAAGTTGGCACTATTTTCTTAAACAATAACATTACTAAATGCATTCCCAGTAACATGATGTGGCACTTTCAAAGCAGATGTATTTTAAGACGTTCTGACAAGGAAAACAAAATTTGGAGTTGTATTTTGACTGATTTACAGCCTTCAATCCCCAATCCAATCATAAAAGTATATAACAGCTCTGCTCTGTATAAAAGTCACCATTCTCTGACCAGGTTTATGACTTTTAACTGTATTAAACATCTGGTCCAGATGCTCCAAGTGAGGGTAGTGCTACAAACTCACCTTAATAAGAACTTTTTCACATCACATCGACAATTTCTGTGAAATATTTCCAGGAATCCAAACCTTCTTCTTCTGGTCCAATTTATAAAATATCTGTGTAAAAATATATACTAGTTTTACAAGTTATAACTTTTTTTGTAATACAGTCAGCTGTTTTGTGTGTATAATGTTGCTGTGGGAGCCAAACCTTACATCTTCAGTTAGTTTTTTGTAATCTTTTGATAAATGAGTGACTGTGTAAACTGGTCTTGAAAAAAAAAAATGCAATCCAGAAAGTCCCATCCCCTATGTCAGTGTTTATTCAGCCCTCCCTCTAAAGCCACTTCCCTAAAACATATGAACACCACAGCTGGATAAGGCACACACAGAGAGAGAGAGCGATGTGCAAGGCTTTACATTCACCAACAACATTCACCTACATCATGTCTTATTCACATGTAAGAAACACCCATCAGCTCCACTGATGTTCACGGGCTTATACTACAGCCTCTTTTGTTTGGAAGCGTTCTCTACCTCCGTCCTTTTCTATTTCATACTTAACAATGCTGCACCCTTCCAGCCTCCATGTAGATGCAGTAGACAGGCAGGTAAGCCTTCCAATCAATTTGTTCTGGATGGGTTTTTAACAGTCCCATGGCCTATATAGAAAAATCGTTTTACTTTTGTCATCAGAGCGTTTGATTTACTGATTGCGATCTGGATGTAAAGTGTATTTGAAGAGAAATAACCCAAAAAATTGTTTTAAAAAATAATCTACTCCAGCTTGAAAGTTAACAAATGTGTTTTTTTTCTTCTCTTAAAAAGATTTGTGACTGAGAGTAGTGATTTAGTGTCTTACACGCTGACTAAATTCAGTGTACACAATAGAGGTATTCCAAAATTCACAGATACTCACAATTAATTGAAATGAATTTATTTATCCCAGAGCATTAAGACCTTGTGGCAGTGGATTTGATGCCAACAAGGGCCTTGATGCCTATTTCACTGAATCCTATATTAATTGTTACATGTCATACAGCAGGAAGAGTGAAGTGCTCTTTTGGAAAGCCTCCAGTCCCTAACAGGCCGGCTTAATGAAACCCAGGAGGTCGCAGTGTGTGGGAGCACAGCAGCTCATAACGCAAAATCAGCCTCTAAGAAGACGGGTGCCAATTAATCAGTTATTCTGCCATCCATTTCTTGTGGATTTGGCAGCGAGGCAATACGTGCAATGATGATTAGCAGTTGACTGAATGCAATTTTCTGACTCCTTTCTTTTTCAGCTTACTAGAAATAAAGCGTACATTACAGCAGCCGTGCTATTCCACTATAACACCGATCTGTGTCCTGAAATGCTATGGCTCTTATGTTCATGCTTGGTGAATGAATACACTGGCTGGAGCCCAGACCTCAGCATCATCGAATGGATCGTGAGAAGAAAAAAATAACATAAAACCCCTGATTCAACTGATATAATTGAAAAACCGAAAGCCTCTGGAGAGGAATGGAAGCTGTGAGGACATCCCTCTAAATGCAGACACCAGCCTATGTTTTGGGATTGTACGACTCTTATTTAGTGGAGATACACATCAAGTCTATGCTTGCTTGTTGACACCTACATTAAGGAGAAATACTCGTCATTACAGCCGGCTGAAATGATGTGTGTGAAAGAGAGGGTGCCATTACAAGCCTGCATTTATTTAATGACCACCTTATTGTCCCCCACACACAGATGATTAGGAGGTAATCTCTCCCTCGGCAGACAATGGCTGTCACACTGGAGTCAGTGAACGAATGTGCGAGCAATAAAATGTGCATTTCACACACACACACAGTAGTTTGTGTGTGTGTGCGTGCTAGTATTCCTGTTCTAAGGGATATGTGTATGTTTAATGTTTATCTGTGATGGAGAGTGGAGGCTCTCTAGAGGACAGAGTCAGGAGGAGACAGAGAGAAGGAGAGACTGAGGGGTCTCATTGCCTATGCATGGAGGCGTTGTAGGCAGATTAAAATAACATTGAGTAGATTGTGTAAATGAAGGGGAGAACTAAGGAAGGCCTCCAGAGTCCATTATAAATTTTAATAATACATCAAGGTAGTGTAACTGAATAACCGATCTCTTAGGGAACAAACACGACATTTGGCTAATATTACAATATGAATTATGAAAACAAAAAGAGCTTTTAGTAAATCTTGTCTTTCTACTTTTATTCTTTAGGCCTCTGTCTTTTTTTCCCCCCTCTCGCCTTCTTCCCCACTCACTTTTCCTGAATCCAGAACAGCATGTAAACAAATAAAAGTGGGGGAAAAACAGTTTGGCATCTCGGTAGATTAATTAATGTGCCTCCGACTTGGCATCGGGAGGTGGAAATTATGTGCATAAATAATATCACTAATTAAAAAGATGCAGATTAACATGCAAATAATGTTAATGAGGATCTGCAATTCCAGAGTGTATTCGCATAACATCAACAATTTAATGTGTTGGAAGGCTTGTGTTTGCATTACATTAATAAAATTCAAAGGGCCCCCCGCATAAAAAATTCTGTCGGAGTCTCCACTTCCACTTGTGAGTTGTAAATTCTGCGGGCAGTAACAGGCCTCTCCTTTGGCAGATGCAGGAGTTATTATCAGAAAAGGCGAGGCTGAAGTGGTGCCATGTGCCAGGCTGACCAGCTGTTTGGACCCGGGCAGCCATCGCAACACTCACACAATTAAGTGTATTAGCTGCTCGCAGTGTGCTTTGTTTATCGAGCCTGAGGTTTTATTTATTTGTTTGCTTGTTTGTTGTTGTTGTTGTTTTTTCATAGGGGGTTGACAACAATGAGAATACAGAACCGGATTAGATCAAGAACAGTGACTAAGAGCCAGTGTAAATGTAGAGTACGCTCCTGCGCTCAATAAGTACAGGACACCCTTCCCATAATCTTCTAATAATGTGTATATAGGAGGCTATAAAGTCTGAATAACCCATGACGCCCATGGAAGAACGTGGGAGCCTTAACAACCGTGCAAGTCACTGCAGACCACCAAAACTGTCAGCAACTTATAAACAATACTCACGTCTCTGAGAGACCAGAGGAAATCTACAAGTGTCTCTGTCCACCCTTCTGCTTCCAGAAGACTTAAGAGCACTAAAAGTCTGTCAGTGGGTGTGTAGTTAAGGAGACAACAATAATGAAATAAATCAAACAGATTAAAAATAAATAAATTAATTAATTAATTTAAAAAAATATGTAAATAAGCTGTTGGTGATGAAGAAATAATATATTATACATGGACTACAATGAATGAAGTATGGATTTCTTCACAGCACTGGATGTGTAGTGCATACATGTATGTTGGTGTGTGTGTGTGTGTGTGTGTGTGTGTGTGTGGTGGAGGGGGGGGGGTGAAATAACAACCCCACGCACTCATACACTGTGTTAATTGTTTCATCAACCTGTGGTGACAGAGTCATTGTGCAGAAACAGCGCCGTCCCTCACACAGCCTCACACACACACACATACACAGCGCGTCCGCGCGCTCGGCTAATGGCTTTCACAGCGCGCGGTGCTCGTCCTGAGGGGCGGCTCGGCGGAGGACGCGGATCGCGGCGCGCGCTGCTCGTCCTGAGGGGCGGCTCGGCGGAGGACGCGGATCGTTAGCAGCAGAATAAACACAGGCGCTTTTAGAAAAACAGTGAGCTCTGGCGCTCAGGGGAAAGCGCAATTTACCGCGTGTCCACCCAGTGACCGCCAAGAGTCTACAAACACAACACAGAGCGTTACTGCAGCTAATGCTCATCTCTTTAAACAGCAACAAGACGGTCTTTAGCTTCATCACCATTATTATTATTATTATTTATTATTTTTATTTTTTTACAGTTAATTATGCGTTTTACGAGTGGGTTTAGTACTTCTACTTTACTGTAATAAATTAATATATTACGTTTTATTGTGATTTTTAGTTGAAGTAATAGAAATGTATTAATACAAAAAAATATATTACATAATAAAATAATGACAATTTTACCTGGTAATTGTGTAATTATACTAATAATAATGCAAATATAATAATAATAATAATAATAATAATAATATTAATAAAAACAATTATTTGAGTAGAGATTTCAGTAAAATTATTACAGCAGGCTTGGGCAGGATCTGGTGCGGTAATCCTGTTGGAATCAGCGTGTGCTGAATCAGATGCAGCTTTATTATCTTGCTCAGGCGCGGAAAGCCCCGCAGCCTAACGCAGGCATTAAACGCGGATCTGAGATAAACACGTTTATTGGTGAAGCCTCAGGTATTCAGCCGGCAGCTGTCTGCACATCTATCATGTAGTGTTTGCCAACTGCTCGCGCTCAGAAACTCAAACCTGCCTTGTGTTGTTTAGAGCATAAAATATACACATATTAATATGCCAGATAAGGAGTGACATAGAAAACATGTCGTTCCATGGACAAGACAGGGCCAAGTGTTATGAAGGAGAGGGTTTTTTTTTTTACTGAGTGTGTCTGTGTGTGTGTGTGTGTGACTGTGTGTGTGTGTGTGTGTGTGTAATGGGGTCTGAAGCCTGCTAAAATATTCAGACACGGTTAATGCAACTGATAGCTTCTTGGGACATACGGTTTGTATTATGCTTGGCTTTGAGTGTGCAACAGTGTGATATTCGGAAAAGCAGAGCCAGCAAGAAGAGGAGAGGAGGAAAAAAAGAGAAAGAGCAACACAATGAACTCTTCAGCTGGGCACTGGAGCAGCTGGTCAATAACTTAGACAAGGGCTTGTAATACGCTTGCTCTGAGCTGCGGAGAATCCACAGACAACACATAAAATTATGACAGGAAGATGATGGATTAGGGTCATAAGTCTCGGTCCAACCCCACAAACACAACATGGCGGTGCTGTGTTCGCCGCCGCGTTTAATAGACGAAAATTAACAGATGTTGATTGCCTTCCAGCTTGACAAGCCTTCAAAATATTAAACAATCAGGGATTGCCCTGGACAGTGTTAAAAACCAAATCTCCTCTTTGACCATAATGTGTTTCACCAGGGGTTATTCCACAAAGCAGGATTTCTCAGATAGCACGTCAACCCAAGTTGAAGGTTGAGGACTATCCAATAGGAATCTTCCCTAATTTAAAGCTTGGTTTAAGTTATCTGGTTAAACCGTGGAATACCCCCCTTGAGGTTATTCCATTAAGTTGGATAACTTAAGTCCAAATTTCAGGCTGTTCCATCAGAAAAGAGCAGAGGAACATTCCTATCATGATAGGGCTTAAGTTATCTGGCTAACTGAGATAAGTTTTGGAGTTCCCTCTGTTCTGGGGGATATTTCACAAAACACCAAATAGAAAACTTAAATTTGGTTCAGTCGAGGATTATTTAATGAAGATGTTTTAATAAAGTAAATACTTTTATTTTGAAATCCTGACGTGAAATATCCTAAAAAGACACTTCTAGTTTAAGACTAAATAAAAACGCTCACTGAGAGACATAGGTATCTTATGGTTAGAGGGAAAGTTCTAGAAAGGTGAGCAGTGCTATTTATTATTTGTTTGTGTGAGCTCAATCTGTCATGTCAGTTGGAAGTTCTCTTATTCTGTTGTTGCTCACACTTGCAGTGGAAGCTACTGTTACTGGAACACTTCCATAAACACAAAACTGTGATTTGGCTAAATCCTTACTTTTTATTGTGAAAATAAATGTGCTAAGGAACTATTACACAACTTCCACCTGCACCAGAATGTTTGCTACAGTAGTGTGTTGACTAGTTTTGCTGATGTAACTTCACCTAACTAGCTAATGTTTTATATATATATGATCATTGCACATCTAGTGTAAGCTAGTAGACTACCTACCAAGATGGCTAGCTTGTTTAGCTGTTCACATGTGAAGACCTGATTAAAGACACTTGCTTTTAAAGCACTATAGGACAGTAAAAAATGCTTTTCTTACCTTGTAGCACTTCTTACTGCTGACAGAAATGAACCATCCTGATTCTAGCTGCAAAAAATGTCTCCATTATGTCCTCCGTGTTCAAGGATCTGCTGACTTTCTGCTCATGGGAGAACACTGCTGAGACATTCAGTCGTTCTTGAGACATAGTGGAGCACAGGTAAGTTTTAATCAGCTTTGTTTTATGAGGTGACAGTGGAAAGGATGAGTAAATGCCGGCCAGTACTTGCAATCCATTAAGTTTCAAGAGATTTTTCTTATCGATATATTTATATCTACAGAATTAGAAATGCACATAATTATATCTACAGGGTTAGAAATATATATCATACATACATATGTATGTAGAGAGAGAGAGAGAGAGAGAGAGAGAGAGAGAGAGAGAGAGAGCACATAAGACTTAGCACTACCTGGGTGGTCATTTTAATTGTATGATCTCAACAGTAAACTCCACTAGTTATAATTTTTAATTTATTTTGTACTTCCTTTGTTTCAAACTGTTGGGGCCTTTGAAATGTACATCCATACTCACTTCCATTACGGCAAAAAAAAAATACCCTTAAGATCTATTGTTCTTTTGGGCATGTATTTAATTATTAGTTTCTAATATGTATCAGTGTAATACAGAGTAATTATGGAAGGTCAGAAATGCAAAATATGAAAAAAAAGGCAACCTTTGTGGCCAGTAGGGGGCCCCCAAATCTCTTGGGGCTTAAGCATTTGCATAGAAGTAAACACTGTCCACGCTCAGCGCCCCATTTCCCTAAAACAAGATCCCATCTCTGACCTGTTTTGTTTTAGCAGATCGAGGTTTCAGGTTCTCAGTGACTCGGAGATGCATCCTGTTTGATCAGAGATGGCACTGTTTCAAAGGTGTCAGACTAAAAGTCTCTGCACCCGTTTAATGTAGCGCTCGTTTTTGTTCATGTTCCTTTCATACCCTCAGGTAAAATACACAATTCATCAAGGTCACAGTGGGCTGCTAGTACCTTTGCCCTCCGTATAAATATAAAGTTAGTTAGCTGGGTCTCTGAAGACACCCACTACAAAGCCTTCGATTGAATGTTGGTTAGAAGCTATCTGCATTCATTATGGTGTTTTATTAGTAGGCCACTGCTGTCAAACTAAAAAAAAAATGTTAGAGCATGCCACATAAACGATAGAACTGATCAGCGACATGATGAGAAAGGACGTGATGTGATGTGCAGCCCTCATTTGTCAAAAAGCATAAACCATGGGCCTTCAGTATCAATAATCCATGCTGGGATCACGTTAAAAGCAATAAAACTAGCTTTTCAACATTTAACCTTTTGAAGGCGGCCTCATCACTTATTGATGGCAGGCTGAAAACACTGAAGACAGTAGGGTGCAGTTTCTGCATGGCACGGATGTGTGCACCAACTCGGCACAGAGCTGGGCTTTCTGGAGTCATGCTCGATAGGATTTCACTGGAGGCTATTTCACGCGAGCGGCGTTAGGGGTCCTGCAGGAGCAAAATGATCTTATGCCTCATTGTCCATCCTCAATAGGACTCGTCATGATGCGGGATGGCGGACAGCAACAAGTGCTCTCCCGTTTCATAAAACCCAAGATGGTCTTTATTTGAATTCTGCGAAAAATCAATTACACCCACCACCACCGACGCTGCCGTCGAGGTCCAACTAATACAGAATTAATCGCACTCCAAAAAAAAGAGACGGAGGCCTGGATCATTTCCGAAAACTCCGGGCGGCAGAAATTAAATCGCAATTATCATAAAATCCATCATGATGATGCGCATTGTGCCGCGGTGTTTGGATAGGTAATGGTTTTCTAATGTGGCAATTTGCATAAGTAGCCCTGAGATGGGTTATCGTTCCTCGATCCGTACAATTACGATTCCGGCTCCATACATCAGAGCCCGGGAGCTGTGTAAAAACCACAGCGCTAATTAATAAGCCACTTACCGACTGCAGCTAGTTACGGCGGGTCCTGCCGCTGACCCCGGCGGAAGATGAGCCGTCTCAGAAGTGCCTGTGTGTAACTACAAACATAATGATGTGCCAGGAGGGAATCATTAAAAATAATTTACACAAGCCTTCATTTACAAGATCTTTTGATAGCGCACTTCCCCCCGCCGGTGTTTAGATCGGTGGTGCGGCCCCCACCATTTGGAGAGGTTGGGGGTGGGGGAGGGGGGGGTAGTGAGAGCAGGAGAGAGAGAGAGGGAGTGAGTGAAGTGAAAGGAGGGCGAGAGACAGAGAGACAGACAGAAAATGGGAGAGAGAGAGAGAAATAGAGCGAGAGGGGGATACCTAAGTGGTTAATTAAGAGCTGTTGGGGCACCTCCTGAAAAATCCCTCTGATGTCTTCCTGTGTCAAGTGTCTCTCTCAGGGAAGAGCCACATGAGGTGGCTGCCTCGACTGGGCTAATTACCGAGGAGTGGAGCGACGGCAGCTGAGGACGAGGGCCTTAAATGAGCCCCTGTGCAGCTCGAGCCTGGGCCCAGAAAATACTGGGGCAATCAAACCCCCACCTACGCCATATATTTATTTATTTATTTATTTTTTGGCTGCTCGGGCCTGAGAGCAGTAGGGAGGCGACGGGGGTGTGTTCATTCCAAGAGTTGTTTAGGAAGGGTTAAATATCCTCCGCTAGGAACCATATCATTTTCCGACTAAAAGGGGAGGTGGAGGGTATGTAACAGAGGACGGATTTTTTACAACAATAGACAGTGCTGTGAGGTAATCTGGACTTTAAAAATAATAATAATTATAATTTCCCCGCTGAGCTGTCTGCTAATTCAACTTCATTTTCCGTATTGTTGATCACAAAAGCCAGTGGCTCATGTTAAAAAAATAAATAAATAAATAAAATCGAGTGAAGCCGCCACAATGCAGAGGTCCACCCGTCCAAACATGTGATCCAAGAAATCCAAAATCCCATTCCGTCCATTCAAAATTATTGGCGGTCAAAATTTAAATCAGTTACCAGCACCAAATGACTCAAACCCACCCCCCAAACACACCCCCCACTCAAAAAAAAAGCCCTCATCGGCTGATATCACAAAGAGCCAGGAGAGAAGTGTACCAAATATGTCCTCTTTAATCTGCCCAATTCCCTGCTGCTGTGTCGAAATTCGGCTGAAGCCCAGCCGCTGCCAAGGAGCCGGGGGCCCTGAACAATGGCGGATCCAGGCGGGCCGGCGGGGGCTCTGGGGCGGTCCGTGGCAGGCGCGCAGGCTGTGGGCTTGGCTGGCTTGCCCGGGCCCCCCGGCAGACCCTCGGCCAGGCGCTAGCCCACAGCGGACACTAACGGGAGGAGGGGGTGCACAATAGAGCCTCCTGGAGCCAGAAGTGCCTTCAGCAAAGCGGCTTTGCGCCCGGGCCTGCTCCAGCCACATCAGCAGAGACACAAGGCTGGCAGAACAATCATCTTAACAATATGGCTGATCCGCTGACCTGCCGTTGCCATGGCTTTATCTCTCCAACTATTGGGCTTGCGGAGGGTTTAGTGAGCGAATGGTGGGGGTGCTGGAAGGTTGGTTGGTTGAGGGGTCTGGAGCTCAAGCGGCAGCGGCTCTGTAACGGAATGCCATTCCACCAGAGAGCAGACGGGGGATTTAAGAGAGACTGAGAAGACACCTACTGTTAATGATGGGGTCAGGAGAGTGACAGCCTCTGAATCTCTCTCACACACACACTGTCGTGTCTCTGTGAATTGTGGGGACATTGCATAGCTTTCTATTCATTTTGTGGAGACTTACCATGAACTTTTCCATAAGTAATAATAGCTCAAGCTAAACCTAAACTTGAAACATGCCTTCACCTTAAAATGTAATGATTTACACTGTGAGGACTAGTTAGCTGTCCACACAAGGATAACAATTCCTCAAAATGTGAGAGTGTAAATAGGTTTTGGTCCCCAAAATGTGATATAATTCTGGCACACACACACACACACACACACACACACAAACACACACTCCAGGAATGAGAGGGGAGACAGTTCTACTGCTGAGGAGGTGTTACTCTGAGTCCAGTGTCACTTTTGGTGCAGGGGTCAGGGCCACTACAAGCACATCACTGACTACTGGCTTTCATCTTCCTCCACTCCTTCACTCGCCATGGCTCCTCCTGCCACAGCCAATGAGCTGCCATCACCGAGTGCACTGTCACTGCCCCGCCAAGCAGCCCAGATATTGTACAGGTAGGACTGGACAGGATTTTCTGAGCCAATTCAAGTGTTGTGTTGTTATTATTATTATTTATTATTTCACAAAACAGCATAGCTATTGTACATAAACACACCGGTGTAGTGGTCATTTTAAAAGGCCAGTGTGCCAATAGATGAGATAATGAAGTACACTTCCATGTCCTTTGTGTTCTTGCTCCTTTAGATGCACATTACCATTTGCAGGGACACTAATGGTGCTTTTCCACTGCATGGACCCTACTTGACTCAGCTCAGCCCTTGTACTTTACCATCAGACAAATCTGGTCCATAAAAGTGGGTGTTTTATTTATTTATTTTTTTTAATAAAAACTCCTTGCTCACACGCAGTTCCAAGCGAATACTGACTAAACGTGACGTGTAAACCTTGTAGACTGGACAGGCCAGAATGCCAAATTTTGCCATATGTTGAACAATCTCCAAGCTACAGTTGCTACTATATGTGCTGTTCTCTGACTCACAATGGCAGCTTGTAAAATCATCCCATGGTGTATTGAAGAGGTTCAAACACACCTTTGACTGGTGGCAGACGAAAAACACCAGCAAAAGCGGGATGGAGCAGCAAGAACCAAAATATCTCCACTGTAATAACAGGGGACACAGAGCTATGTTCAGACCCAAAACAACAACAACAACAACATGTGAATACACAATGAGTAAATAATTCTCAGTATTCCTGCTGCCGTTGTTGTGGTTTCCAAAGCCCGCTGTTCCTGTTAGAGACGGAATTTAGCAATGTCACTGTCTACACTTTGGGTTGATGGGCTTTAAAGTGGAAAACCAACCAGGGACAAAGTGAGTAGAGCTGTGTTGAGTCGCGTAGAGCAGGCACCATGCTGTGGAAAAGGACCATTAGTTAGATTTTACTGACCCTGGTCAGTATATTCAGTTTAGGAATATATTAGTTTATTTAGTGGGGTGTTGGTGAGGCAGTGACCTTTTGACCTCTCGAGTGCATTTAAGGTCTGAGTAGTATGTGTAGCATGTGGATGTGGTACAGAAGATCTCAGTGATGCTGTGAAGGGCAGGGGACACAGCTGGTCTCTCTCTCTCTCTCTCTCTCTCTCTCTCTCTCTCTCTCTCTGACTGTCTCCCTCTAACTCTCTCTCTCTCTCTCTCTCTCTCTCTCTCTGACTGTCTCCCTCTCTCTCTCTCTCTCTCTCTCTCTCTCTCTGTCTCCCTCTCTCTCTCTCATACTCTCACACAAACACCCTCACTCATGCACAATGCATTCGTTGTTTAGCTGAGCAAATGCCGCCCCGCCGTTTACACAAAGAGGCAGTAGCAAATGCATTTCAGCTTTCTAGAGATCACCAGCAGACGGCTTTCTCACATTACCTCGTGTCACTTTGCTTCTTTTTGATCTATCATGATTTCCCAATTATGTAAACTAAATTGTTCTGAGCCGCATGTCGTAAATGATGCCCATATTTCAGTTGCTCAAAGGGCGGTGGTTTTTTTTTTGGTCAGACAGTGCTGGAGACTAGCTAAAGACTACACTGGATTTTCAGCAGAGTCTCTCCGTTAGTCCTAAACCAGGCTTAATCTCGAGACATAACAGGACTTATATCATAATGAATCCTGACTAATGTGTTAGAAAGCAAGCTCTGATATTTCCAACCTTAGCACTTCTAAAAGTCAGAGTGTAGGCTTCTTCTAAAGCCCCAAATCCTAAGCTTGGCTCTGCTAATTTGGCATTTGAATTCCACTCAGGTTTTATTAATGAGATGAAAATAAAGGATTTTACTTTTTAATACCACATATTTATGCCTGCCACGCTCTGTGAGTCGTAGAGAATAAACAGTGGTATCAATGCTTGGCCAGAAAGTAACGCCACAGCGGCTGCCATGAAATTTGTTTATCTAGCCACAGAATGCTATTCAGCTGGGGATACAGCACAATGATGCTAGAACTGTTGGGTTCGCAATTAAGTCTGTCTTCAGATGCTTCCCGAGCAATTCATTAACTCCACTCATTCCTGCCTAATGTGTTAAAAAACACTGCGTAATTACACAGCAACTTAACACATTAAAGACCTTCAAGTTTTCTTTTATTTTTTCCACCCCTTTCCAGCATCCTGGAGAACTTTGTTGCCCATTATTGCACAATTATGCTTTCTCATTAGCCACTTGCCGATGTGAAATCTTCATTTGCCGCACTGTTGAGAGTCATTAGGAACAATGCTTTTTAAACACGTGCGTTTCTGTGCTGGCAGCAAGTGTGGATGTGCGATACGTGGCTGTGCTTCTTCCATTTTCCTTGAAAGCTGAAGGCCATCCTGCTTAGCGGAGCTATTCTAAACCAACTGCCGGAAGCCAACCTCAGGTTCATATTCGAGAGTCATTCCAGTGCTCATGTGCAGACCAATCAAATCCTGATTCAGAAGAGAATACTTACCTTGACCCATAGCCTGTCATTTACACTCACTGGCTGGATGGGTCTACCCCATTCATTCAGACACATTGGTATTATTGGGTTAGTGAACCATCCTCAACACAGCTGTTACTCTGACATGGTAGTAGTATGATAGCATATGTAGTGCCTATTATAAGTGTATCAGGCACATTGTTGTTGCTGGGATTTTTTACACATGTCAGTGTCTGTGGCCTTGGGGTCAGAAACTGACCATTAGTGAAGGGTTAGAGGATGGCTAACACAAATTGTGCATGACAGCATATGGGCTAAAGTTCCTAACTGCACACCTGCAAGGTGGAGCTAAGTCAGTGTGAGGACATATCCATGTTGTAAATCTGACCTCAGTAATGAATCCTGCGCCTGAGGGTTAGCCACTAAACAGCTTGTAAAGATGCCATGATTTTTGCTTTTCATTTTTGGACCAGTTGAAACAAGTGCACATGTTGTCATTCATGCGAAGAACTGAATAGCGGCCTTTGTGCTTTGGATTTTCAACACAACGTTAGTGCAAGATAACAGTAAAACACCGCACAAAATGTGTATCACTCAGCCTCTCTCACTACTTCATTCACCTGTAAAAGTGTGTCAGTGGATCAGCTTATCTGAAATCAAACCTGTAGTGTTTGGAGGTGTTAGGCTGCTAGCTAGGCTAGCACTAGCACAAATACTGTTGTTCTAGGTAGTTATTTAAGTATTGCTGTAGTTAAACTGAAGGCATTTGTGATGCCACAGATGGCCTTTGTGAGTAATTTTATATATGGAAAAAGCCTCGTTTTGCCATGGATGTTTTAAACACAATGGCAAAACGCATGGATGTGTCAAACTACTGTTTCACTGTGCCCCAAGGATATGGTGACGTCATGGCATGTGACTTTAACCAAATGCTAAATGGAAATTTCTAACAGAGATTACTAGGAAAGAGACATTTCACACGTCAACAGAACACAAGCTTATTCACCAGATCATGTATTTATTATTTATTTTTTTTGCATCAATATACTTCAAAAGTTTCACATGACCAAATAGTGCCTACTTATTAATTAATTAATTAATTAATTAATTCATTCATTCATTCATTGTCTGAAACCGCTTATCCAGTTCAGGGTTGCGGTGGGTCCGGAGCCTACCCGGAATCACTGGGTGTAAGGCAGTAACACACCCTGGAGAGGGCACCAGTCCTTCATAGTGCAACACACTCACACCTAGGGACACTTTTTAGCCACCAATCCACCTACCACACGGACAAGGGTAGAGCACACCAAACTCATCACAGTCACCCGGAGCGGGACTAGGTCTCTGGAGCTATGTGACTGCGAGACAAACTGCTATGTCACGTCCTGCCCAGTAAACAAACATAATGCATTACATTTAAATAGGCCATTATTTGTTTCCCAATATAGTAAAATAAATATTCTGTTTAATTCACCTATACTGCATCACTGTTGTGAGTTTAAGACAAAATATACAAACATTTAATGTCTGTTGCTTTGTATTCCTGACCCGAAATTTTATTGAATTTAATTGGTATAATTACATGCTCTTATATTTGTTTTTTTATATTCCATGAATCACTTTTTTTTATTTTGATGTTTATTCAGAGTAGCATTTCTTTTTACATTAAGTGCTGTTTAAAAAATAATAAATAAATAAAATCTACACTACAGTATGAGATCTCCTCACACACAACCACACACACACACTGTTGTTTGGCACAGGTACAGAAAAATGGCCTGCTCTCCTAGGCCCAGAACAGATTAGACATTTACTGGAAGTCTGAGGAACTCGCACTTGTTCATAAATCATGGCAAATGGTTGCAATTCAAGAGCGGGAGATGCAAACCATCCACACCATATCATTTATGGGAAGTATGAAAGTAGTGAGGGAACTTTTTCAGTCCTGCCGAGTGGGATTGAGAGCAGTTTAGCTGGCGTTATTCCCTTTGGTTAGTAAGGGGAACTGATATTTGAAAGCTTATATTTTCACAGGCAGCCCAAAATGATTAATTGTTCAGGAATTGCACTTTAAAGATTTTCGAAAAACGCACACTCTGGCAACGGTCGTCCCAGAGGAAGGTGGTAAACTAACACCATGCTGGGAGAGATTAAAAAAGCACATTCCACAAAATCTACTAAATTAAATATCACGGGGCTGTGTGCGATACTCAGCGGCTTCTTTGCTCCAAACCACTGTGGATCTGTAGAATCAGGGCTTTATTATGTTTAATGCATTAAGTAATTCACAAATCAGCATACTCACTGAATCATTGCTGTTTCTTTATCCTGATACTTTTATATTTATACATAAAAGATAAAACACCTGCCTACAGAGTAAAAATTCCAGTGTTGAATTAAGCAGTTGAACATTTCCCTGCAGAGTTAAATAACATTTCATTTAAACTCTGTTTGAGTTCATTTAACACAGAATGGTGTACAAAACAGCATGGATGTAGAGCATTAACCAACACAAAGTCTGGGCTCACTGTCTGTAGAAGCCCTGGATTAGGTGGTGAGAATTTCTGACAATCATTTATTATTATTATTTTTTATTGTGATAAAACTTATTATACTACCTAAACTCATTCCTCAAACTCAACAGCCAAGGAACACTCAGAAAACTGTCACTGTGGTGGGACCTGAACGGTACATTTCAGTGCTTTTAGTTTGGGACTAGTACCGTATTCTATTACAAATGTAGATTTTAAAACACAGAAGTTCATCTCCAAGGCATATATTGTTTCTTTTATTTGACATGTTTTGTTAATGAAACATTAATAAAACAAAAATGGACTTTAAAACCACTGCTGTATTTTTTTAAAGGTACATTTACAATGTTTGTACTTTTATTGACCAATAATATGCCTTTACTGTACTGCACTTCTACTCTAGTATTTTTTTCTGTGTGTATGAGTGTAAACACAATACTAACACAGATACAAGTACACATTAGTGTAAACATGATGCAAGTGGTGTGAATGTAGTAAAAGTTTGGACAAAATTTGTGTGAATGCAGTTTTAGTGTAGACACAATACAAGTGTGTGAAAGCAGTCTGACTGTAGGGAATATATGTGGTTGAATGCAGTTTTAGTGTGAACACAATGCAACAAGGAGAATGCAGTTTGAGTGTACACACAATACAGGTATGTGAATTCAGTTTCAATTTAGACATGACACAAGTTTTTGAATTCAGTTTCAGTGTAGATACAGTATAATTGGGTGAATGCAGTTTGAGTTACACGTGTGTGAATGCAGTTTTAGCATAGACATTACAAGTGTGTGAATGAAGTATAAGCATAGAAACAGTAAAAGCTGGTGAATTCAGTTTTAGTGTAGACCTAATACAAGTGGGTGAATTCAGTTTCAGTTTTAGTAAGGCCACATCAGAGAGAAGGCAAATGATGACTAGTTTTATTTTGGAGCAGAAGGAGGGGGGTACGGTGTGCAACAGCAGCGTCACATGCAAAACAAGGCCTATGGGAGAATATAGAGAAATGGAAGATTTCCTGGCAAGAGCTGTGGGCGATGGAGTCAAGTCAGATTAAGTTTTTGCTGGGAGCAACTTATGATGTCCTTCCAACACTGCAAAATCTTGGACAGTGGGTAGGTGAAGACCCTAACTGTGGATTATATACAGGGGTTGGCACACTGAAGCATATTCTTTCAGCTTGTGAAGTTAGTTTGTCACAGGGTCAGTATACAAGGAGACATAATCAGGTGCTAAGGGTTTTAGCATGTTTGTTGGACAGCAAACAGATAGAGATTAATGCATTGACGAGTAGCTGTAGTAATAAAATTGTTAGTTTTGTGCATGAAGGGGAATGATTTCCAGAAAGCGCGCAGACTACAAATATTGGTAGATAGGGTGAAGCACGAGACTGGAAATTGCTGGTGGACATAGGAAGAACACTGCAGGTCCCAGAGTGCATTGTGTTAACTACACTGAGGGCAGACATGGTGTTCTACTCTGAAAGTAAACAAATAGTTTATTTCATAGAGTTAACAGTTTTCATTTGTGGATGCAGTAGATGAAGCATTTGAAAGGAAGTAGCTGAATTATGCAGACTTGGCGGATGAGGTGAGGGAACACAGGTAGTAGGCACATGTAAGACCGCTGGAGATAGTTGTTAGAGGAATTTTAGCCAAATCAGCCACATCCCTGCTTGTGCAGTTCAGCATCAGGGGCCGGAAACTAAGGGCAGCTGTGAAGGAGTTATCAGCAACAGCTGAAAGGTCTAGTCAGTGTGGATAAGGAGAGCACAGATTACTGGGGGAAATGCACTGTAGAGGTGCTATTAGGATTATTGGTGATGTAGCATGTAAAGTTCACATGGAACTGGTGGCATTGAGCATGCATTAACGGTGCCAGTGGGGCTAGGTACAGCCTTAGTCACCAGGGAGACCAGTGTGGATTTTCAGTTGTTGATGGTAAAGGGTGAGGTAGGACTGTAAAACTGGCTTTGAGGGTAGTGGGTCAGATGCCATTGTTGAGCATTCTGAAAATGTTGTGTGCTTAATTCAGCAAAAAATGACGCCTGTGAAGAGCTAGTTATACAGTGGCTGCTTTGGGTACTCATGGGGTGGGCTCAATGAGTACCCATAGTTGTTAAGGATAGCCGGTTGCTGATCGGATCATAAAAGGCCACGGCAACCATAGTGCTGAGGTGTAGGATTCAACAGGAATTTTGGTGGCTGCAGGTAGGAAGAGAGTGTGGTGGGCCCTGTGTAAAGCTCTAATGAATTGACATAGGATATTTTACATCTTATCTTGTGTATTGTTATAATCACAGAGTTCAGATTCCAGGAGAGTGCCAACACATTAGAAATATAAATACATTGTAAATATACATGTGTAAACACAATAATAGTGTAGATACAATGAGAGTAGCCTAAAGTGTTAACCAAATATTTGTGTACACAATACAACACAAAATAATTTTAGATAGATTCATGTAGACAAAATACAACAGTGGACACAACAGAAGAGCGTACTAGTATAGACACATTCTGACACAAAGACAGAGTTAGTGTGGGCTCCCAGGTGCTGGTGACAGTTAGCACTAACCGTAAATACTAACTGTACAACGTGGGATGGGGCCCATGTTTTCCTCAAAAGTTATATTTTGCAGTCAACGTTGATGCCTAGCCAAGCATAAACTGCCTTCAACATTTAAAAATGCCTCTTTTGCCACTTTTGTGAGCATGCCAACTGGCTTGCGTGTGGGAATATCTGAGGAGCGGAGGCCTAATCTCAATGCCAGTCTAATTAAACATCGTTTGACGAGGTAAATTGCACCGCTGGACTGTTTGGATCTCTGGATGCCATGCTGGGCCCCAACACATCCAGTCCACTTTACCCTGAGAGAGCTTCTGTTATTGTGGGTTGTTTTTATTTTGGGTCACCTCCCTCCTCCCTCCATCTCTGATTCGTCTCCATCTGATGTGCTTCCTGGGTCAGAAAGGGGCGAGAAGAATTATACGCACATAACCGCACTCTTTATGAAGTGCCTTTTTGAAAGCGCACTAATAAAAATAATAAAAGATAACGTCCCGGGCAGATGCATTCCAGCGATCAGAGGCGTCAGGGGGGCGCAAGGCCCATCGTCATCCGTTGACAAAACAGTCATCTTATTTACACGCTCCACAATAAACCCAGCGCAAATGTCGGAAAGAGGAATAAGGGAGGGGGGGATAATTAGCATATTAATCTTTTTTATGCCGTCATCTTTCAGGTCCGGGAGAGCACGGTGTAATTTAAATCTAAATGCTTTCCTGGCATTAGAATTCATTTTAGATGGGTCAATTGTTCCCTAATAAAGGGATAGAAGGTGTACTTCATGCAGGAGATTTATGTTCGCCATTTGTTCATATTCATGTGCCGCTGAATACCCCTCAATTCAAATGGTGATGGCAGGCCATATCAGCTTCCTCACAGCACCACACATCACTAACCACCAGCAATGAATTCCATTTGTAGGACAAAAAAAGAGGGAGAGAGAGAGAGAGAGAGAGAGAGAGAGAGAGAGAGAATGCAGTGAAATTAACTCCAACCATTTATTGATTTTTTTTTTCTCTCTCTTCCCTCCTGCCTCGGCCCAGGCCTGTATAACAGCTCTATTGCCCCCATAATGATTAGTGACAAAAGTTTAATTAAGCAATTATGAAGGCAATAATAGAGTTGTCTGGTTTGCTTAGCTTTAGACTGTTTAAGACTTATCTCTGGGCCGCACGTCACAGCAGCAGGGATGTGCCGAAGCAGATTAATGCTTGCAGAACACACACGGCCACTTCAATACAGCAACGCCAACGCCGCTTGCCTCAGTGAAGTTGAGAACACAAGCTCGCCTTTATCAAATTACAACTCTGCTTTTCATGAATATGTAGTAAAAAGAAAAAGGGGGAGGGAGTGGGGGGTTAAAAAAAATCCAGTTATGGCTTTAAGGTGTAATTATAAAGACATACAACACAAGCAATGCCCACAATTCCTTTTCGCAGTAATCTCCACAATGAAAAAGGGGGTGTGATAATAGCAAGAGGAATAAAGACATACAATGTTCTAAGAGGCTTTGGCGTTTTGCTGGGCGGTTTGATTTCACCTCCTCCTTTTGTTTGTTCCTTCGCTTTTATTAGATTATCAGCTCCTTACCACACACACACATACACACTCTCATTCTCAGAGACACATATAAGCCTCTCATCCCTAACTTTCAAACCAAGTTCTTCAAGGAGCTGGTGGGGTTCTGTAATTCACAAGCACAAAGCAACCGGCATCTCAATGTTCAAAGGCTATCATTGTTTCAAAGCCATCGTTTAGCATCCGTTTGTTGGCTTTCTCCGTCTGTTTTGGTTGACAGAGGGGTGGGAATATCCATGTCAAACATTAAAACCCAAAGAACCTTTCAAGTCTCCTAGATTTTCCCAAATTTTTGGGACCGGTCTGTTTTAAAAATGAGTTTGATGAACGTGTTATGTTCAGTGGTCACCATGAGAGGAAACTGTCCTTTTGATTTGCAGAGAGGGCTCGAGTTAATTGGGTATAAACTTGACAGAAGTGTGAATATCAGGGAAATACATCCACCGTTGGCTTTACTACAGCACTTTATGAGCTCCGCCTCCCATAGATCCACTCTGTAGGCATACAATTACAGACTGTAGCCCATCTGGTGTCATGCACAATTCGTCAGGCATCCTCTACCCCAGTGGTTTTCAAACTGTGGGTCATGACCCACCGCCTCGATGCATATTTCGGTGTTTTTCCACAAGAGCAGAACTAAAGGAAGGTCATTTCAGATCAGAAGGGGGAACAAGGCTGTTTTTTTACCACAGTGCTCCTGTGTACACAAAGGTTGTGCTGTTCACATGAAATGTCAGGCAAAAGGGACTCGTTGCCATAGTGCTGGAAGCTTTGATGGTACACTCTTTAAAAAGAGGGTTCTTTAAGAGTTCTATAGTAAAGGTGATGGTTCTATTTAGAACCATGGGTTCTGTATTGATCTGAGTGTTGAAACGGTTCTTCAGATTCATGGAGAATCTGGTGTATATGGTTCTACGCAGCATTAAAAGGGGTTCTTCTTTTCTGAAGAACAATTTCATCAAGGAATGAACCATTTCA
Organism: Hoplias malabaricus; assembly: GCF_029633855.1. Classification (NCBI taxonomy): domain Eukaryota; kingdom Metazoa; phylum Chordata; class Actinopteri; order Characiformes; family Erythrinidae; genus Hoplias; species Hoplias malabaricus. The sequence goes on along the minus strand of NC_089809.1, from coordinate 32,644,138 downwards.
GAATGGAAACCATCACCTTAACTTAAGAACTTCTCTGTTCTTTGTCTGCACATTAAACTAAAGTCAGATGTTCAGAAGGTCCTTATTACACTCTTAAAGTTGCTACAAAATGTTAGTTGAGCGATGCCAAAAAATACCACTTTTGGTTCCATAAAAAACATTTTTGCCGATACATTTAAATTGGTAAAAAACCTTAAGATCGAGTGATGGATTTTTAAACCTTTTTAAAGGCTTTTCCAGTCACACAGTTCTTGAACAAACATGGTTCTTTATGGAACCAAGAGTAATTCTTCTATGGCATGGCTCAAAAAACCCTTTGTAGAACCTTCATTTTTAAGAGTATATGTTTAATTCTTTAATTTTTGCACTTGAAGGTAGTATTGTTACCTTAAATGCACAGCTTCAAATTCACTGTGATGCTTCACTGACCTGTAGTCAGGAGAGTAGAGTCTCTGCTATTGCTAATTCAGTCTTAGCACATCAGAAACTGCACTATGTGACTTTTGGAGGAGGGTAGGAAACCACCTTCCTCTCGATTTCAGGAAAGGGCTGTAAAACTGAATTACACTCTGCAACTGTAGGGGGAGTGTAGGAGCATAAACACCGAAAATTTGTTTTGTACATGGCAAAGTTAACCGTCTTCCAAAATGTCCTTTCTGAAATGTGTTGTTCACCAAATATTATTTGTGTGTTGGACCATTCCCAACAGCAGTGACTCTGGAATGGCAGCACTATGGCAGTGTGTGGGGCTGGTGTGAGTGTGTGTTTCAGGAATTTTTATACACATCAGAGATATTTTATGGTTGATAGTGGCCTGCCACCCAAAAATATCCAGCCAAGAGCAACAGTGTGGTCAGAAATGAAGCACTGACAAAGAGTTAGATGATGGTTAACACACATTATGCATCAACAGATGAGCTACAGTCTGTAATTGCAGCATAGCATAGTTGTGCCATTGACGCATCCAGAGACAGCTACAGTAGTAGAAGCCTTGTGTGGTGTAGAAAAGTGTGCTTAGGGGTGAAGGCAGTGCACGGTGAGATTTTTGGGGTGCATCCAGCAGCCGGGAGGAATCTGGGAGAGGAGATCATCTGTTTATTTGATGGCATGTCATGCTGGTTTATTAGGCTGTCACCCATCCAGTGCTTTGTCAGGGGCTGATGCCTCCACTTTCACACTCTCTCTCTCTCTCTCTCTCTCTCTCTCTCTCTCTCCCTCCTGGAGTTTTTCTTCAAACTCAACAACTCTGCTGTAGTAATTCCTCTTAGCTCTCTTAAAGCAAGCACTGCATATAATAGGCACAATAAGCCAAAGTGAGGCCAATCCAATACATCAGTTTAAAAAAAAAAAAAGCTTAACGCAGCTACACAGCAAAACAGCTTCTTACACGTGAAAATAAAACTGTTATAAGCATCGGAGGAGGCCTTTGGAAATGTTTACACCAGCTTGTGTGCTTCCCTTTGCTTAAGACTGCAAATTGAGCAGTTGATTAGCTTAATAGCGAGCTCTGAGCTGGAGCCTAAGGGGTTTTTGTTAAACGCCTTTCCATGGACGCCCCGATTCGTAGGCTGTGGTCATCACACGTGGATGGTATCATCCGCCAGCAGAGGAATTTTTATTTATTTATTTATTTTTTCATCTGCAAACCGGGATCGCATTCCCACTCCCAAGCAAAAGCTCTGCGCTGCCAAGATGGCAGGCGTCTTTTCGGTTAATGAATTGAAATCCCGAACAGACAGTCAGGGGAAGAATACAACACACATGACATTTAGACAGACTGTCTGCCAGGGGGAAAAATAGTGGAAAACACTGAAAAATAGTGACGGTTCAGTTCTAACGTTTCAGCAGTAGGTAACGTTTTCTAACCCCTATTTATTTCAGTTCACATTTACTGTAACAGTAGAGCAAAGCATGACAATCTATCATCTTTCCTACAGCAAGTTTTAATGTAATAAAAATATTAATTCATTTTTTAAACATAAAAATAAGTTACTAACCCTTAACACTTAAAGGTAATGTTTTTTGTAGTACACAGGTGATTAATGCACAAATATTTAAATGTAAATTTCTGTGTGTGTGTGTGTGTGTGTGTGTGTGTGTATCCTTGCTGTCTCTCTTAACGTACAGTAGAATCAATAAAAATATTTAATTCCAAGTCATTTTGGGGAATTTCTATTGGTCCACAATTTGAAGGACAGAAGGGATATGTAAATAAAGGGATTTTTTTTTGGGTGGGCAATGATGAACTAAAGAACCGTGTTTGTTTAAGTATGTTTGTGTGTGTGTGTGTGTGTGTGAAGACCCTTTAAAAACCCATCAATCACTCTGTAGGTTCTTTACCCATTTAAACATATTAGCAAAAATGGTTCTTTATGGAACCAAAAGAGATTTTTCTATGGCCTCGCTCAAAGAACCCTTTGGATGCTTACAAGAGTTTTTTTTAAATCCATAATTCTAATATACTTATAAATCCAGAACTCTCAACTTTCAGTATTTCTGCAAATTAAAACCTAACAATAGCTTAATCATAATAAACATCTACTCCTCTCCTCCAGAGCACAAACTTGGTATTAATTCAATGTTTACAATCCTCACTTCTTATTTCAGTGAGCTATGTGTGAGAAACGCTTTTTGGCATGGTTTAGATGTGAACCACTCACTGGCTTCTTGCTGGAAAAAAACTCTTCTGATATATATCCCTAACCCACTCTTGAAGCTGCAGCCATTTCCCAACAGAAAAAGAACTGGATTTGTAGAGGTTAAGGCCTTCTGCGTCACCCTTAGTATCTCTGCTCAAGGTCGAGGTTGGCTGAGGTCACCTCTACTGTCCAGCCTCTTAGCCGTGATGTGAAAGAAAGAGAGAGAGAGAGAGAGAAAATGAGAGAGGGGCAGCCGGCTGGACCGTGGTCTGTCGGTCCATGCCCTGTCCCCCTCCAACCCCGCCACCCCTCCTTCTCTGTCTGCACAATGAAATGACACGCTGAAGGTGGAACTGCATCTGGCGCTGTATCCTAGCAGGCCTGCCACGGCCCGGGAAACACACGCTGTTGCCAGATTGCCAGCTAATTAAGGAGCTCTTGGATGACCATCAGTAGCTCTTTCTGGGTAAGGTAGCTCAGAGCCGATCCCCCTCCCCGTCTCCTGGTGTGAGGCCTTGGAAGACGTGCAACAAGAACCCCCCCGAGAGAGTCTCTAATTCTCCCTCATTCGACCGCCCCCACCAAGGCAAGACACATTCCGATTGGATTTTTTTCAAACAATCAAGACTGATCAGGCTTCTGGACAGATTTTTAAAGCGGCGGTCTATCTCCTGACCATTGCCCAGGCCCTAATTAGCCATGCAGGGCCTATAATCTGCTGATCCCATCAACCCATTTCAGTAATGCAAGATTTTATATATAAATATATATATATTTTTCTTCAGCCATGGCACTGAATGCAGTTTATTTAAAAAAAAATCTTAAGTTTGAAATTTTTTGACAGAAAGTCTCCCCCCATTTCTATTTTGTTTATGCATAATGTGTGTGTGTGTATATGTGACAGGCGGGCACAACATGGTAAAATGTGCCCAGTTTGACAGCAGCTCTGTGTGAGGGCAGCCGTGGTTGTTTACCCGACTTTATTTCTCCTGCTCGCTGCCTTTATTTCTCACGGCTAGGAGGAAAAGTGAAGAGAGAGAGAGGGAGAGAAGGGAAAACAAGACATGGAGGAGAAATGTTGCTGCTCACTAATAAGATGCCCATCATGTTAGCTCGACTGATTTGCCGTTCTCTGTCTCTCCCTCTCTCCCTCTTTCCCCTCTCCTTGCCATGATTACATTCTAAGAAGCCCTCACTCCTCCCCAGCTGATCCTCATCTTGTTCCGTGGCATTAATGATACTTCAGTCACCACAGCTTTCAAGCGCCACCCCCCTCCACTTTCCACGCCGAACAGAGAGCTGACATTTCCTGACATTTTCCCAACTAATTACAGTACAAATAATTAAGCGTGTTCGCGTATGTAACAAATGAAGGCGAAAGCCGTCTGTCAGGCCCCCCCCAACCCCACCCCCCACCCCAGTGATTGATGACACTCGGCGGGACTTTATCTGATGGGTCCCTGCCACGGGGCCCTCCTGAAAGAAGCAAATTTATTAGAACGAACAATGCAAATTTAGAAGTCATCTCATCCAGTTAGGCGCCCAGGCAATATCCGTGTCAAGGTGAACGTGACAATGAAAGCAAAATATTTGCATTTTTTTTTTCTCCCGCGCTCCAAGCAGGGTTGAAGGGGGGGGATATCAGAGCGGGGAAGATGACAGGCCTAATTATTTCGGCTCACACGGGCCAAGACAGCTGTTTCTGCTGTCCCGAACAAGCCTGTCACGCAGGCAACCAAATAGGTCTGCACGCGAGTCGCTACCCGCCACCGCGGCAGGGATGGGTGCCGCTAATGACCAATGCTAATGTCGCTGCCATGTCTCCCCGGAACCACGGAAGTGTCACAGCGCACTTTCTGCAAGCCAGTCAACATTTTGCTCCATAATTACGTGTTAGAGAATTAATTCCTGCCTGTCAACTCACCCAGCCCCCGGCTGCCTCTCCACGGCATACGTTGACGAAGACGAATGACATTGAATAACCACGGTCGTACCTTCCCACGCCAGAATAACGTGAGCTTACCTCTCTTCGCTTACGGTGAGGTGGCCTTCAGCCAATAAAGATGCACAGCTATACACACCCAAACACCCAACACACCTGCTTAATTAACACCCAGCGCTGTCTGATGATCTTGTACATCTGTATACCACTGATAAAAGCATGTGTAATTACACAGTAATCCTCTCTCAGTTGTAGTTGATTGAAGTGGACAAATTCTGTTGTGAACTGTGTCCGAACTTTGTATTTCCAGGTGGAAGAGGAGCTATTATTTGTGCTATTTGCATTTACGTTTAAGCCATTTAGCACTCTCTCTATCTAGAGTGACGAAAAAGTGCTTTGTCATGTTGTTCAGGATGGGATTAGAGTCTAAATTGCAGTGAGCTAAGGCACCATAGATGCAGGAGTCCATGCTGAACCCTAAAGGGAGAAATATAAAATAAGCATAAGTGCAGTAACTCTGGGAAAGAGAAACAATTCAAGAAATAAGTTAATTAACTTCATATTCATATTTAAAATGTACAGCCAATTGACAATTCACTACATCTAAACGATCAGCATCTATTTACATGTTGAATATATTACTACAAATGCTGCTACAAGGGAAATAACCACATTTCTTAAGACTTTATTTTAAAAGCTTCAAGTCTAAAAGCAGTAGAAATGTGAAATCTTTAAAACACAATCTCGACACCATTGGCAGCATCTTGTTCTGTAATTCACTGCATGAGAGTTATGGTCATCTACTTGTTCTGATACAGCCATAAAAGGTGAAATAGCAGCTCTTTTGTGCCACCAAATAGCAATATGTTGAGTGTGCGGTAAGTACTTGTGGGAATAAAAAAAGGTCACCTCCTACACTTACAATGAATCTACAATTTGTGCTCAGGGGCAGGCGCACAATGGCTCTCGAGGGCCGGACAAATCCTGCCGGGCCTTGGGAAAGCTACATGGGGAGCGAAGTTTGCCACTCAGCGGCTAAGCTCCTGCGGCAGAGCAGATGGGCTCTGGGTCACACTGAGATCCCGTTGAGATTCGGGATCCAACACGACTGCCGTTTGGAAGGCGAGTGTGAAAAGGCTGTCTTTGTCTAATATCCACACTCACAGTGGTGTGCAGTAGGCTTGTGTAGAGTAAAAAAAAGTATATAAAGTACAAACATTTTCCATTTTTGACCTGCTTGTACAACTCTGAACTGAACAAGAGGAAGGTATAATCACTTAGACAGTATTCCCTTGCCTTAAATCAGTCAACAACTTGTATTCCAACTGCAGCCTTCTTGCTTATGGTCCTTTTGGGGATTTTTAATATCAGGACGATATTTATACTGATCAGAGCCTTTGTGATGTGTGGGATGAGATTAAAGTCAAAATCGAAGGCTCCCAGATGAGCTATCATCTCAGTCAATATGTTACTCAACATTTCAGCCTTCTCAGGCAGTGTCAGGTTCCACAGCATTTGACCTCTGACTTTCCTGAAAGAGGAGCTGAAGGCTCGGTTATCTCTGCAGGACGGCCATATTGCCCTCCAGGTGCAGAGGAAGCCCTGAGCATGGAAAGACCACCACCGACGACCTATTTGAACAGCATCATATGGTCATCCTGATCTGGGAGGTGGTTAATTGAAGCGATTTGGAGTTTCTGGAGGAAATGGTAAGATGGCTGATCAGATACCATCATGTTAGGATTCTAAATGTCTCTTGTTATATAAATATTTTAAAAAATCCCGTTGGTCATATTTTCCTTGTCCACGTTATTTGTAACCTTGAATCTTTACATGGTTGAGAAGCAGAAGTTGTAATCTCTCTATTGTCATGCAAAATTATTGTTCTTGCTGTTAATCAGTGGTCCACTGCTCTTGACTGGATATTCTGGATTAAAACACAGCTGCTCTCATCATAACAGTGTTTGATTGCCAGCTTGGTGCATTAGCAATGTAACATTATTAATAAATGATAAGACAGTCAACCATGGTCAAATATCATAAACGTAAATTAAAATGTCTTTGTTTCAACCTAATAGTGACACTGACATTGACGTGTGGAAAAGACTACTGCAACACTCTTGTGTTTGATGCATGTATTTTAGCTCAGACTATCATGACAGTGTCATTGCTGTGTTGCAACGGGTTAACTACCCTGATAATATGTAATCATCAATGTCCATGTGAGGAATGGTTTTAAGGATGTCTGATTAATTGTGCTTGACAACAGATGTGCTGCAGTCTGTAATTATACACCTATACATGAAAGACCACTAACTTCACCATTGATGGTGAAAATGATGAAATGATTGACAGCTTTGGTCTACTCAGATGAATTATTAATAACAAAGAATCCAATCGTCATGAAATATGACGTAGATCAGCAGAAGATGGATGATGGGACTTGGAAACATCTTAATCTATGGTTATTTGGTTCTACTGGGTGTACAATTTAAGTTTTAAAGAATTTATGTATTACACTTCTTTTATTTTAATAAAAGGACGATAGTCATTTTCAATATCATGCAACCAATACCATAAAATGGCAAAAGATTGGAAGAATGTTTGTTTCAAAATGATGAATCCCAATTAAACCTTACACACACTTTAATTAAAGATCAGAATGGTCCTGGCTATAGTCTTCCACCAACAAAGATAACCAAATGGAAGCTGCAGATTTTGAATATATTCCTAGGAGAATTTATCGGGAAATACAATTGGACCTGGAACATCTGTTGGGAAATGATCCGAGAAATCACGAAGAAGCCTAAAGCAAAAAGTGTATATATATATATATATATATATATATACATATTCTGGAGGAACGGAATATTCTAGAACCACCATAATTAAGTGCCATCAAATTGCATAGCAGCCATGGACATATAGACTGAACCAACTTGATGGCAATTAATGGAAGTACTACAATAGACATGTAAATGGTCGTACAAGTACAATGTTGTGTGTCAGATGCTGAAAACAGTTATTAGTTACACGGTCTGGCTACAGACATCCCAGCCAAAACTCAAAACAGACATTTGGGGTTAAGTTCCTGTCCGATTTGCATATCACGACTCCTGGACAAAGGTGTGCATAGCTATTGCATGAAACCTGACAACTGCCAGCCCTAGTTGAGCAAGAAGAACACATGAGGCCACCTGAAACTTCTCGTGTTCACCTCAGCACCTGTCTCCGTGTTGAGCAGGAGACCTGCCTGAGAATGCCACGCTTTCCACAGAGACAGCACCGTCAGCATCAAATGTCACCAGCGTCTCTGGGTTCAGCGTGGGCCAGGAGAGCGTGTGTGAAAGAGAGAGAGCGAGAGCTAGACAGAGAGCTTTACATCGCCTTAGCTGACTCCTCACATTCAGACAAGACAATTAGGAATAAAACAAAGGCTGTCATAGGATTTAAAGAAGAAAAGACATTAAACGCCATAAACAGGTTTAAATTTCCCCCATTATGAAGCCACCAATGATCCTCAAGCCCTTGGGATAGAGCACTTTGTTTTCATGCTGCAGTGGGATAACTAATTTTGTCAGTTTTTCCCTTCTTTCTGTACTTATTTTGCACTTCATGTTTCTGTTCTTTTTTTTTTTATATAGCCCCCAGTCTAACGTAGATTTCAGCAGCCAACAAGTGCTCAGTGTTTGGGGGAACTTCTTCAAACCTGTTTGAAACATTTCCTAGGTGTCTCACAAAAAGCTGCTTGGGAGAATGCCAGGAGAATGCAGTTGCATCCATGCAAAGGAGGCTGATTTGAAGAATCAAAGATGTAAGCCAGGATCTATCTATAAACATTATTTCAGTTTTTATATCCTTATAATATTACTGTAAAATGCAGGTCACTACAAAAATATAAAACCTTGATGAGTGAGCATCAAAGATCCACAGAAATGTACACTGTTGTAAAATGGGAACACTGATGTATTATTTGAACAAATTCAACAAGAACAACATTATCAAAGTCACCTCCTGATGTTGGATGATTAGTTCCGGATCTCAACTGATCGGCCACTTCAACAGATCCCAGAGGTATTGGATGGTGCTCCATCACTCCAGAGAACACAGTTCCACTGCTCTAAAGCTCAGTGCTGTTTTTTTTTTTTTTTTAGTACCTCTAGCCCATGCTTGGCACTGTGTATAGTAACGTAAGCTTGTGTGTCCTTCCTTACACTGCTGGGAATCCCAGTCCATTATTGATCAATGCTTTTCTATGGAGAATATTCAAGCTGTTTGGGTGCAGCCATGGTTGAACCTAAAAGGGGTATATGTATAGTATTATAATTATTCAGCGCACACACACATTTTATTTTGAGGTCTAGAGCTCCTACCATCCCACCAACTGAGAAGATATGCGAATAGGTTTTAAAGCTTTTGTTTGTTTTTAAAAAAGTACGATTACACATTTTCTCCTGCTCTTTTGTCAATTTATTAAAAGAATAATATAAAAATATATGTATTAATACGCTATGTTTACAATCTAAACTCGCACTTTTGAACAGAACAAATCAAGGCACAGGCAAAAATGCAGTGACGAAAAAATTCTCCTCATCTGCCAGTTTCAATTTTAATTTTATGTTATTTTTTTGTTGAATGATAATTGTCGTTTTTAATACAAAACAACAGTTACCATAAAATAACAAGAGTGGGGAAATATGAGAATTTTCAGTTGTAATTATACGTTAAACAAAAAAGAAAAAAACATCTTTAAAACCTATTCTTAAGTTTTAACACCTAACACAACAAGCAAGCCCATATGTGTGTAGTGTACGTAAGTACATCTGTCAGAAAAGTACACTACTGATTATCATATGATATATGGACATTTCCATAATAATATCTGCAGACCTCAGTGCCTTTAAAATGCGTATTTGTTTACATTTGAATGTCACCAATATTTCAACCACTTGCTATGTTCTGTTCTCTGGTTTTCTCTGGTTTCTCTGTTGTGGGGTTGATTTTGTTTGAAAACTGGTTTTATTTTATTTATGTTCTATTTATTTAGTATATTTAAATATTTATAATATTCAATATTGTCTGAATATTCTTAATAACTAAGATTTACAAAAGTTCATCGCTCTTTAAAGTGGTATTATTGCCTTATTACACTAATATATAACCATCATATAATTTTATCTTAATATTACATATCGTCACAGAGATAATTGCAACAAACAAAATTATTGACTACAAAAAATGTCTGTAGAGACAGGTCTATGCTCAAGTCTGAAAATGTGGGCTAAATCAAGCCTTTATGATTTTGTGCTACATCTAAGACTTCAGAATAGTCCCGCCTCCTCGTTGGTTTTCCCCAATCACAGCGCTTGACCAGCGTTTATACAAGAGCACAAACAAAATGAGCATGGTGATATAAGAGTACTGATTAAATGAAAATGAGAATGGAGAATAAAGAGAATCAAGGGTAAACTGTTAAAAACCAGAGCTTCTGCTCCTCACACTGGGACTGAACAGTGGCTCATTGTCATTTAAAGGAACAGGAAACCAGTCATTCTGAAAACATGCAGGTTTCTTTGAGACTCCAGGGAACTGTGTTAACTTGTTGAAAACTGTACAGTACAAGCATTAGAGCAGCTTCACGAAATCATCGGTTACTAAACTCTCAGCACACATTCTCCAAACACTTCTGCCTCGAGGTTTACTTGTGAAAGTCAGTGCTGGTGTATTTTACTGTGGTTATAACCATTCACGAATCACTGCACCATCTTACCACTGCAACCTGCCTTGATTCAGAGCTGCTGATGAATGCAAATGCGCATCTGAGCGGAACGGTGTCTCTGCCGCCACTGCGGTAGGGCAAGACAGAGAAACAAAGGCCCTAAAAGCAATAAAAAGGACTAAAATAAACACATGGAGAGAAAAAAAATCCCTCCATGTGAAAGAATGGCCTGCAGCTGTGTGTTTAACCTATCTAGCAGCTCCAATCAATTTCGATCCTCCACCTCCTCTCTCTCCTTCTCCTCTACAGCCTCCGCTAAAGAGGGAGCCACTGCTTTGTCGCCCTATGAAACATGCACAAACTAATAGGATGAGATACAAAAAAGAAAAAAAATTATGCTGACAGTAAATCATATTACATTCCTAATAAGCATTAACTGGATAACTGGGTCAAAGCGGTATTATCTTAATTGATTTTTTTCTAAAGGAACCTGACAGGGAAATGTCAATGCTTGAATATTTCTTCATGCATCATTAAAACAAGATTGGCTTTTAACAAAAGGAGATTCCTGTGCCGAATTGATTCTTGCTCCAGGCTGCCTGCAAGTAAGTGTATTACATAAAAATCTATACAGGATATTAAAACGACGCTATTCGGTAAGACAGTTACAATTAAAAGCTGACACCCACCCCCGTCCCCCCCCTTTTGTATGGGCTTCGGCAGCCTGCCCGCAAATGCATTGGTGCTCTGCTGAGAGCCAGACCAATCAATGGAGGCTCACATAGGCGATGGGTTACGAGACTGGCAGCAGGGGGTAATTGAGCTGTTCCGGCTTCTGCAATGACATACAAGAGTTTGCTTTTCTCAGGGCCGCTAACCGGGGGGAGGCAAGGCCCGCCTGGTCCAAATGGATTGACCTAGTGGACTAAACTGCCAGATCATTCGAAGGAGTGATGGAAATTAGAGGCATAATTTTATTATCTAATATCTGATCAAACATTATTCAGCAATTAATTATTAATGAAGTCTAAAACAAAATCAAGGACACAACCCGTTACAACGTCTGTCATGAAATGGATCGTTGAAGATCGGAAATTTGAAGTCATTGTAAAATCTTATACAGCATAGGCAGTGTAGAGTTATGAATGCTCACGTCACTGTCTGGTTTCAACATACATTTGTACAAGCTAAAGAGTAATCATGTGATTTGTATCACTTTACAATGTGTTTGAAATACACTTTGCTCTTTGTGGATGTACACATACATTTCTGATGCCTATAGAGGGTGACAAACCTCAACTAAGCCTAACATAACCCTAAGCCTAAACCTAAACTCTAAGCTCCAGAAGGTTAGAAATGCCATAGCTGTGTAAGGTTCTCCCATCACAGTCGGCAGCTCTGGTTCTGTCCCTCTTCAGGTACTTAACAGAGTGTGTGTGGATTTAGCTGTTTACACACAACACTTTTGAGATCTTCTTATACGTCAAATAAATGTATTAATTAATACATTTTCAAAATTGTTCCTAGTACATTCCATGTAAACAATCTAAAACTGTATGAAACATATTCTTATTGGCAGTTTATTTAATGTGAAAAGCTGATATAAAATACAGTCCATGATGTTATGACTAAATCTGTTGAATCGTCAGGGATATTGTCTCCTGTTTGGTTCCTTTTGTGTTGTTTAGCTTTCTTGACGGTTCAGTTTCCCCTCATTTCTCCCCGTAGTTTATATTTCCATGTGCTCTCTGTGTTTGTTTACACAGCCATGTGCTTCCACGTCTTGTCCTCGTGTCCCTTCTGCTACATCATGTCATATGTCTTTGATGAATTTCCAGGGGTACCTGGTCCTCTGAGTCTTTTTAAGCATGTGCCTCTTTCTTCCTGGTGATCAGTTTTTGTCGTCACTTTCTTAAGTCTCTTCTTGTTGTATTCCTCTTATTATTCCCTTAATCTATTCGTAGCTTCTCTTGTGCTGTTTAATTTTTTTATTGCATGTTTTTCTGTAGTGTTCCTGTTTCTTTTGGCATCATTTAGTTTAATTAAAGACACCTCTGCTCGTGCTTCCACCCTTTTGATTATACGTCTCCACCATGTAACAGATATACAGTCGTAGGTGACTGGTGAGGTGTTGTAAGTTATATTTTACACTCAATTCAAGCCCAAATTCCAACAGACAAAATACATTCTATGTCCAGTTAACACTACTTTCCTTCTGGAGCAGCCACACATGAGCTTATGGTCACCCCGTCTAAATCCAAATATGGGCTAGAGGAGTATTAAAAAAACCCACAATCTGCCTGTGGTGCACTGCACCGGATTCACAGGAATCTGCTGTTATTGGAGTTGGAGGTAAAAGACAGTTAAATATGGATGGAAACTATATGAGAAGCTCTAGCTTGCCAGTCTATTTTGGAAGAATCTGTAGGCCCAGCAACACCACGGTGTCTGCAACAACACCACTAGCATGTGGTCACTCTGTCACTGACCGTAAAATGATGGAGAATAACAAGCAAATTGCACTTGAGAAGAGATGGGTTTCTTTCTGTAATTCTGCGTCTTATAAAATGGTCTGTGAGTGAAAGTACAAAACTTTCTAATAAAGCTGAGTGAGAATAGTATTTTTAATAATTACTATTAATACATTATTCTAACTGCAGTGGCATTTTTTTTCATCACAGTGAGACTTGATGAGGAGCTGAGACAGCAGGGTGAGGCAGCGGTAAAGCACAGGACTGTCAGTTCTGGCTGAGGAATGACATTGACAAGAACTATATATATTATATATTGAGTGAGAGAGAGGGAAGATATATGAATATACACTCATCAGCTGCTGGTTAAGCATGAATACATCTGCATTTCTGTGAGGTCTTACCTTAAAACCGCTCCTATATCTTCTTCAGAGATGTGGGCTTGAAGTCTGCAGCAACCCACGCATAGGCTGAGATGTCCCACATTATGTAATTGAGGTCAGGTTGCCTTCTAGCAACAGTTGCTGCTGCTGCCGTCTGTCTGCGACTGCTTTTCTGAACTTGGTCCATTGTTCTTTTAGAGGTAATGTACATGACAATAGTCATTTACAATAATCCCTGGTTATTAGTCAGAAATAATATTCTCTGTTAGTGTTATCATTAGTAAAGAAGTGTTGTTGTTATAACACTGCCCATCAAAAGTGAGGTGACACTTTCTTAACAAGTGACTTTCTGGTTGTTGTGTACTTGTGCATTAGCAGTTACAAAAACCTATTGTAACAAACTTGACAGGAAATAAAATACAAAGTACTATACCTTAAAAATGTTGTTACATTTGTGTTAAATTTGTTCAATGGTTTGATAATTTACAGCTATGTGTCTGTGTTTATTTTATCTTCTTGGTATGGAAAGTAGTGTTTTTTAAACAGTAAGGTGTAATTCACGTTTGTAATCAGAACATACTTTATATAAAATTCAGAAGACGTTAAACTATATCCACGTACAAACACAGTTCCCACCTAAAGATTCTTAGCTTCAGAATGTAAACAACCACAACGCCCACAGTTGTAGAAATTTTTTAGAAGACTTCAGATGTGTGAAATATTCCACATTATTCCCCAGGAAAGACTTTTTATTTATTTTGCAGTTTTGTCATTTTCGTGATGAGCAATGGTGAGTTATAAAAGGCTTATTATTTAATGCTATGTTATAGCAACCAGAGTGTCTCTGAGGATTTTATAAAGAACAACTGGCAGATTGTGGAGTTTCTTGGGATGAGAGCGATAGAATGTGAGTGAGAGAGATGGAGGGATGGAGAGAGGGGGATATTAGCATAGTCATCTGACAAGTGTCTGGAATAAATGAGTCTCGCTGACACTCTGATACTCATCGAGCGACTTCCCAGCGAGCGGCATCAGTTAAGGCCCTGTGAAAGCTGCTAAAGCACTGAAAACACACTGTTTGCAGAGACCTGGGGCCTATATTTTATTTATTTCAGAAAAGTATCTGCATGTTTTGATACAATTTAACTACAGAATTGAGAGAAGTGAAGTGCAGATTCAAATTTGTGTTTCTGTGCTCATGGAAGAAGGTTTGGCCTCAATATTTTGGATGTTATATTACTGTTTGTATTTTCTGTTTTTATTTTTGAGACAAGCTGCTGTGTCATTTTCTGTTGAAGGGATGAAGTGTGTCCCACACAGACTCCGTAACATGGACGCCACTTTATTTTTTGAGGGTTCCTCCTGGAAGCTTGTAGGGAGGCATGTAATGTTAACACACACACACACACATACAGAAAAATACTTCTAAAGTGCGGAGTTTGCTTTGTTGTTACAAATTCAGCTTGTGTCTGGAGTGGGAAGAGTGCTTTGTGTGTGTGTGTTTGTGTTTGAGTGCATTTGTGTCTATGCAGGCGTCCACAATGCAATATTCATGACATATTCTGTACCAACTTGTCTGTTTTCAGAGCAGGTGGAAAACAGAGAGAGAGAGAGAGAGAGAGAGAGAGAGAGAAAGAAAGAAAGGCTTACCTGACATCTGCATATGCCATTCAGCATTTGCAAGGGGGACGTTCTTGTGCCTGTGCAAGACTTCCTAAACACTTTGAGGTCAACAAATTATTAATATTTAGCATCAGTGCTGATGACAGCGAGGCGTCCTCCAGAGAGACATAGAAAAGAGGAGAGGAGAGAGGAGGAGGAGATAGGAGGTGAACAGAGGGGAGGGACGGAGCGAGGAGCAGAGGGAGATGGAGGAGAGGAGAGCTCCAGGGGTCTCGTCTTTCCTCGACGCCGAGCTTGTTTGGCAGATGGAGCTGTCAGTTTGGCTCTCCGCTTAATGCCTTCATGCATATGGCAGGCTCCTTTAAAAACCTCACGCTCATGTATTATCTATGGGGCTAAAAACAGGCAAGGTGGGGGTATGGGGGGGAGGTGCGACGGGCATATCACAGGAGTTTAAACTTCTGTAAACAACGCGGGCCGCCAGCGTAAGACGTGATTCCGCTGTCAGGCGCGGCAGGAACATATGGGCTGGGACAGGAAGTGGCGGCGTACCTGCACGAAGCAGCCTCCTCTGCCTCCTCCTCCTCCGGCAGGCGGACGAGTCCGAGACATGATGTTGTGTGACAGTGAGAGACACATGAGGGAGGGAAGGGCTGGGAAGGAGGGGGAAAGAGGTGCTGATTACTTTTTCATGAGCTACCTGACAACTCGTGTCCTGACCACTAAAAAGAGCAGCCACGGCATGAGGAGACAACTCCATCGTTGCCGCCTTGTAAGGAAGGTCTACAGAGCCACAGATGTCAGGATGTGAACGGGATTCGGATAGGATAAGAATGGGACAAGATGAGGATGAAGGCACAGTGAGAATGACAGAGGATGAGGACTTGGTGAGGACAGGGTGGAACGAAGATGACATGGAATGACATGAGGTATATATGAGACTATAAACAGGGGGTGACAGAAATGGGACTGGACGACACAAGATGGGATGAGGATAGAAAAAGGCAAGTTGAAGACAGCAAGATGAGGTTGGCCTGAAACATAAGGCATCATGGTATGAGGTTTAAACAGGTAAACATGAAGAGAACAGCAGGATAGATGTATATGATCAGATAAGGATAGGACAGATTGAGGATTGGATGAGACATGACAAGGAAGGAACAGGATGAAGAAAGTATGAACGGGACATGAAGAGGCTGGGACAAGATGAGGAATATATTGGATGAAGAAAACAGGATATCACAGGACAGGTATGGACAGGAATAAGACAGGATAATATCAAGACAGAATGAAGACAGGAAGGGTGGAATGAGAAGAGGATGGGATAAGGATGTAGAAGAAAGCTGGGATAAAAACACAAGGTGGAATGAGGATGCAACAGGATATGGTTGGAATGGGAAGTAATGAGGATCCAGTTAAATGAGTGTGGAATGGGACCGAATAAGGATGCAGTGAGATGAGGATGGAATGGGACGGAATGAGGATGCAGTGAGATGAGGATGGAATGTGACGGAATGAGGATCCAGTCAGATGAGGATGGAATGGGACGGAATGAGGATCCAGTCAGATGAGGATGGAATGGGACGGAATGAGGATCCAGTGAGATGAGGGTGGAATGGGACGGAATGAGGATACAGTGAGATGAGGATGGAATGGGACGGAATAAGGATGCAGTCAGATGAGAGTGGAATGGGACGGAATGAGGATCCAGTGAGATGAGGTTGGAATGGGACGGAATGACGATGGAATGGGACAGAATGAGGATGCAGTGAGATGAGGATGGAATGAGACAGAATGAGGATTCAGTGAGATGAGGGTGGAATGGGACGGAATGAGGATGAAGTCAGATGAGGTTGGAATGGGACCGAATGAGGATTCAGTGAGATGAGGGTGGAATGGGGCGGAATGAGGATGAAGTCAGATGAGGGTGGAATGGGACGGAATGAGGATGCAGTGAGATGAGGATGGAATGAGACAGAATGAGGATTCAGTGAGATGAGGGTGGAATGGGACGGAATGAGGATTCAGTGAGATGAGGGTGGAATGGGACGGAATGAGGATGAAGTCAGATGAGGGTGGAATGGGACGGAATGAGGATTCAGTGAGATGAGGGTGGAATGGGGCGGAATGAGGATGAAGTCAGATGAGGGTGGAATGGGACGGAATGAGGATGCAGTGAGATGAGGATGGAATGGGACGGAATGAGGATGCAGTGAGATGAGGGTGGAATGGGACGGAATGAGGATTCAGTGAGATGAGGGTGGAATGGGGCGGAATGAGGATGAAGTCAGATGAGGTTGGAATTGGACCGAATGAGGATGAAGTCAGATGAGGTTGGAATGGGACCGAATGAGGATTCAGTGAGATGAGGGTGGAATGGGGCGGAATGAGGATGAAGTCAGATGAGGGTGGAATGGGACGGAATGAGGATGCAGTGAGATGAGGATGGAATGGGACGGAATGAGGATGCAGTGAGATGAGGGTGGAATGGGACGGAATGAGGATGCAATGAGATGAGGGTGGAATGGGACAGAATGAGGATGCAATGAGATGAGGGTGGAATGGGACGGAATGAGGATGCAGTGAGATGAGGGTGGAATGGGACGGAATGAGGATGCAGTCAGATGAGGAAATGGGAATGAATGAGAATGCACTGAGATGAGGAAATGGAAAGGAATAAGTATACAGCGACATGAGGCTGGAATGGGACGGAATGAGGATGCAGTGAGATGAGGGTGGAATGGGACAGAATGAGGATGCAGTGAGATGAGGGTGGAATGGGACGGAATGAGGATGCAGTCAGATGAGGAAATGGGAATGAATGAGAATGCACTGAGATGAGGAAATGGAAAGGAATAAGTATACAGCGACATGAGGCTGGAATGGGACGGAATGAGGATGCAGTGAGATGAGGTTGGAATGGGATGGAATGAGGATGTAGTCAGATGAGGAAATAGGAAGGAATGAGGAAGCTGTGAGGTGAGGATGGGGGAGATCTGCAGACACTCAGACACTTCAGGGCTTATAATAAAAAGTAGATACGTATAGAGCATTGCTCTGCTCTTTTTCTTTTTTCATTTCCTCTGTAAAGTTACTGTTTCAGAGAACCACAGTTGTTTTTGTACCAGTGACGGTATGGTCTTGTTATTTCTTAACCAGGCCATTTCTCTACTCATTCATTTTCTTGCCTTCGTGAGAGGACATGAATGTTTGACAGGGATCACAGCTGGGAAAATAAACCAGGCAGTGTCCCTAGGGCTGTAGCCGACCTCCCCACTTCACAGTGCCTCACACAGGATGGTGGATGGTGGATGACTTGATGTGCTTGGCCAAAGTTACCCCCATTACCACCACACCCCACCTACCCACCTTCCAGCTAAACCTGTGCCAGTAACAACTGTTTTAACCTTAATGTTGATTCTGACAAAAGAGAGAACAATACAATGCTGTGAAAGAATGGGTTTTGTCAGATGTAAACAAGTTGGTATGTGTGAACATAAAGAGTTGCATTTAAAAGAACTCAGGATTGAAGGGACAAAATGGACTTTAGTTCATTCATCCATCCATATTCTGTAAGCACTTCATCCTTATCAGGGTTCCAGAGCCCACCCAGAATTACTGGGAAGGTAGTAGCAACCCCACAGTGCGCAAGTCCATCACAAGGCATCACACACTCACCCAATTAGTCACACACACACACACACACTTGAGCAATTTCACACAATCATTCCACCTAGCAACATGTTTTTTTTGGATTGTGGGAAGAAAGCTACAGACAGAGCACCATACAAGAGTAAAAATGGACTTTACTCAGAGGAGGGAGCTGTGACGGACATTACGCAAGTAAGTAACATTCCACGTTGTTCTGTGTTTTTAGTGAGGAATTTGGTTAAAGAAAGAGTTATAATCAGGCTTTTAGAATTCCTGGGTTTGCACCTGCTAACTTTAGCCAGATTAGCTCATTTTTAGCATTAGATATCAATTTTGGTAGTAAGCGCTTTTCTGTAGTTGCTGTGTGGTTGTAATAATCAGAGTTACACTTTGTGTCGATGGAAACCAAGAGCGAGATGGGTGTGGGTGTGTGACTTGATTTCACAGCAGTACTGTAAACATGATTTACACTCAGCAGCAGGTAGGGGGAGCCCAAGAGACAAAAAAAGCCCATTCTTACATAGTATTCCTTTAACGCACTGGACAACATATCCCATAATTCAGTGTGGTTGATGTCAGTAAGATTTGTTTATAAAACACACACACACACTTTCCACTAATGAGTGTGTTATCACTGACACCACTCAACCCTGCCACCCGTAAGACGGATCTATCAGAAAACAAGAAAGAGCAGGATGGCTGGAAAGAGAAGTGTGTAATATTCACATAACGACTATAACACTGTTCACTCTCTTAAGCGCTGCCTCTCCCTGAACACCTCGCCACTGTAATCCTTTTGAAACCAGAGCAAGGGGCGTGGATTTAAAAGGGCAAAGAAAAAAGAAAAAGCCGCAGCCTGATCAATAATTAAGCCTTTCTCTTTCGTCTGTCACGGCGTGGCCCTGTAACAACAGCCAGCGTGACTGACAGATCTGGAGCGTTTGATGCAGGACCGCGCTGGTTCTGGAGGTCAGCGCAGTGTGTGTGTGTGTGTGTGTCTGCGTTTAGTCGACAGAGAGAAGTCCCAGCACCGATCAAGTGCCTCACTCATAGAAGAGGTCATCTTTGTTTTTGAATATTCTGCTGTGTAGGATACACATTAAATGAGTGTGAATAAACACTGTTTGATGTATGATAGACCTATGATATTGAATATAGTTATTTAGATGAGCAGGCCTTCTCTGAACTATTAGGTGTAATTTATTTTTGTTTAAATATGGACGTATTATACACAGGCGGCACTAGTCTTTGCACTCTTACATGCATTCAGGTCCAGTGCTGTGATTGGAGAGACCCAGACAAGGAGGTGGGACAGTCCTGAAGTTCCTGCTGTCGACGTAAGATGCAGCAGAAAATCAAAACATTTACAGTGCGTTAGAGTGGACCCTTCAATCCACAAACTCCAACATTAATCAACAGTCTGAAATCTCAGGCAGACCACGAAAAACTGACTGTGATTAATTGATGTTGGAGTTTGTGGATTGTAGGGTGCACATCCCAAAAATAATGTGCACATTCACTCACAAAGTGATTTTTTCTTCTTCTTCACATTTGTCATTCATTCATTATCTGTAACCCCTATCCAGTTCAGGGTCGTGGTGGGTCCAGAGCCTACCTGGAATCATTGGGCACAAGGCAGGAATACACCCTGGAGGGGACGCCAGTCCTGCACAGGGCAACACACACACCCACACATTCGCTCACACACTTACACCTACGGACACTTTTGAGTCGCCAATCCA